>NW_027038875.1:22500-40823 GCF_034236695.1 Oncorhynchus nerka
CCACATTGTTTTAGCTAGGGCCACATTGCTTTAGCTAGGGCCACATTGCTTTATCTAGGGCCCCATTGCTTTAGCTAGGGCCTTTAGCAAGGGCCCCATTGCTTTAGCTAGGGCCACATTGCTTTAGCTAGGGCCCATTTCTTTAGCTAGGGCCCATTGCTTTAGCTAGGGCCCATTGCTTTAGCTAGGGCCTTTAGCTAGGGCCACATTGCTTTAGCTAGGGCCCATTGCTTTAGCTAGGGCCTTTAGCTAGGGCCACATTGCTTTAGCTAGGGCCCATTGCTTTAGCTAGGGCCTTTAGCTAGGGCCACATTGCTTTAGCTAGGGCCCATTGCTTTAGCTAGGGCCAAATTGCTTTAGCTAGGGCCCTTTGCTTTAGCTAGGGCCACATTGCTTTAGCTAGGGCCCATTGCTTTAGCTAGGGCCCTTTGCTTTAGCTAGGGCCACATTGCTTTAGCTAGGGCCCATTGCTTTAGCTAGGGCCAAATTGCTGTAGCTAGGGCCCATTGCTTTAGCTAGGGCCCATTGCTTTAGCTAGGGCCACATTTTTAGCTAGGCCCATTGCTTTAGCTAGGCCACATTGCTTTAGCTAGCGCCACATTGCTTTAGCTAGGGCCACATTGTTTTAGCTAGGGCCACATTGCTTTAGCTAGGGCCACATTGCTTTAGCTAGGGCCACATTGCTTTAGCTAGGGCCACATTGCTTTAGCTAGGGCCCATTGCTTTAGCTAGGGCCTTTAGCTAGGGCCACATTGCTTTAGCTAGGGCCCATTGATTTAGCTAGGGCCTTTAGTTAGGGCCACATTGCTTTAGCTAGGGCCCATTGCTTTAGCTAGGGCCAAATTGCTTTAGCTAGGGCCCTTTGCTTTAGCTAGGGCCACATTGCTTTAGCTAGGGCCCATTGCTTTAGCTAGGGCCCTTTGCTTTAGCTAGGGCCACATTGCTTTAGCTAGGGCCCATTGCTTTAGCTAGGGCCAAATTGCTGTAGCTAGGGCCCATTGCTTTAGCTAGGGCCCATTGCTTTAGCTAGAGCCCATTGCTTTAGCTAGGGCCACATTGCTTTAGCTAGGGCCCATTGCTTTAGCTAGGGCCACATTGCTTTAGCTAGCGCCACATTGCTTTAGCTAGGGCCACATTGTTTTAGCTAGGGCCACATTGCTTTAGCTAGGGCCACATTGCTTTAGCTAGGGCCACATTGCTTTAGCTAGCGCCACATTGCTTTAGCTAGGGCCACATTGCTTTAGCTAGGGCCACATTGTTTTAGCTAGGGCCACATTGTTTTAGCTAGGGCCACATTGTTTTAGCTAGGGCCACATTGCTTTAGCTAGGGCCACATTGCTTTAGCTAGAGCCCATTCCTTTAGCTAGAGCCCATTCCTTTAGCTAGGGTCACATTGCTTTAGCTTGAATCAGATTCATGTCCATCCTGTTAACTAGTCAGGACACTGAACACATAGTTGACACCTACAGATATCAGATTCACTATGTAAATACACTATCGTAGGTTTTATATGTGATGAAATATAGAGTGAGATGCAAAAAATACAAAGTCATATGAACAGCAATATTTAGAAGAGAAAAAAAGGACTGTCTGTATGTTTTTTGGTCAGTTTTCTCCGTTTCTCATCTGTTTCCTCCATTTCTCGTCAGTTTCCTCCATTTCTCGTCAGTTTCCTCCGTTTCTCATCTGTTCCCTCCATTTCTCGTCAGTTTTCTCCGTTTCTCATCTGTTTCCTCCATTTCTCGTCTGTTTCCTCCATTTCTAGTCAGTTTCCTCCGTTTCTCATCTGTTTCCTCCATTTCTCGTCAGTTTTATCCGTTTCTCATCTGTTTCCTCCATTTCTCATCTGTTTTCCTCCATTTCTCATCTGTTTCCTCCATTTCTCATCTGTTTCCTCCATTTCTCGTCAGTTTTCTCCGTTTCTCATCTGTTTCCTCCGTTTCTCATCTGTTTCCTCCGTTTCTCGTCAGTTTCCTCCGTTTCTCGTCAGTTTTCTCCGTTTCTCGTCAGTTTTCTCGTCAGTTTCCTCCATTTCTCGTCAGTTTTCTCCGTTTCTCTGTCTGTTTCTCGTCAGTTTTCTCATCAGTTTCCTCCGTTTCTCGTCAGTTTTCTCCGTTTCTCTTCAGTTTCCTCAGTTTCTTGTCAGTTTCCTCCGTTTCTCTGTCTGTTTTCTTGTCAGTTTCCTCCGTTTCTCGTCTGTTTCCTCCGTTTCTCTGTCTGTTTTTGGTCAGTTTCCTCCGTTTCTCGTCAGTTTTCTTTGTTTCTCGTCAGTTTATTCCGTTTCTCGTCTGTTTCCTCTGTTTATCGTCAGTTTTCTCTGTTTCTCGTCAGTTTCCTCCGTTTTTACAGTTTCCTCCGTTTCTCGACAGTTTCCTCCGTTTCTCGTCAGTTTCCTCCGTTTCTCGACAGTTTCCTCCGTTTCTCGACAGTTTCCTCCGTTTTCTCGTCAGTTTTCTCCATTTCTCGTCAGTTTTCTCCGTTTCTCGTCAGTTTTCTCGTCAGTTTCCTCCGTTTCTCGTCAGTTTTCTTGTCAGTTTTCTCGTCAGTTTTCTCGTCAGTTTTCTCGTCAGTTTTCTCGTCAGTTTCCTCCGTTTCTCGACAGTTTCCTCCGTTTTCTCGTCAGTTTTCTCGTCAGTTTCCTCCGTTTCTTGACAGTTTCCTCCGTTTTCTCGTCAGTTTTCTCGTCAGTTTCCTCCGTTTCTCGACAGTTTCCTCCGTTTTCTCGTCAGTTTTCTCCATTTCTCGTCAGTTTTCTCCGTTTCTCGTCAGTTTTCTCGTCAGTTTTCTCCGTTTCTCGTCAGTTTTCTCGTCAGTTTTCTCCGTTTCTCGTCAGTTTTCTCGTCAGTTTTCTCGTCAGGTTTTCTCGTCAGTTTCCTCCGTTTCTCGTCAGTTTCCTCCGTTTCTCGTCAGTTTTCTCGTCAGTTTTCTCGTCCGTTTTTCGCCAGTTTTTCGTCAGTTTCCTCCGTTTCTCCAGTTTTCGTCAGTTTCCTCCATTTCTCGTCAGTTTTCTCGTCAGGTTTTCTCGTCAGTTTCCTCCGTTTCTCGTCAGTTTTCTCGTCAGTTTTCTCGTCAGTTTCCTCCGTTTCTCGTCAGTTTTCTCGTCAGTTTCCTCCGTTTCTCGTCAGTTTTCTCGTCAGTTTCCTCCGTTTCTCGTCAGTTTCCTCCGTTTCTCGTCAGTTTTCTCATCAGTTTCCTCCGTTTCTCGTCAGTTTCCTCCGTTTCTCGTCAGTTTTCTCCGTTTCTCTGTCTGTTTTCTTGTCAGTTTCCTCCGTTTCTCGTCTGTTTCCTCCGTTTCTCTGTCTGTTTCCTCCGTTTCTCTGTCTATTTTCTCGTCAGTTTCCTCCGTTTCTCTGTCTGTTTTTGGTCAGTTTCCTCCGTTTCTCTGTCTGTGTCCTTCTCAGTGCAGCTGAAGTGCAGCTCTCAGGAAGTTGATAAATACTGCTTTACAGAAACCCCGTCCCTTTTTAAACCCTGGGCTCTCCAGGTACTGGACCCCACAGAGGGTTACACGGGACACCACGGAGGGTTAAACGGGACCCCACGGAGGGTTAAACGGGACCCCACGGAGGGTTAACTGGGACCCCACGGAGGGTTAAACGGGTCCCCACAGAGGGTTAAACAGGTCCCCACAGAGGGTTAAACAGGTCCCCACGGAGGGTTAACTGCGACCCCACGGAGGGTTAAACATTTACAGACAATTATCAGTCAATGTTTTGTCATGGGATTACAGCTAGCTGGATTTGGGTTGAGAGATTATTCAGCCTAACGCTCTCTACTGGGAGGGGGGGAGAGAGGGGGAGAGAGATTATTCAGCCTAACGCTCTCTACTGGGAGGGGGAGTGAGGAGAGAGGGGGAAGCCAGAGAGTGAGAGATTATTCAGCCTAACGCCCTACTGGGGGAGTAAGGGAGAGGGGGGAGCCAGAGAGTGAGAGGGGGAGGAGAGAGGGGGAGGCAGAGAGGAGAGGGACGAGGAGAGAGCGGGTAGGCAGAGAGTGAGAGGGACGGGAGTGAGGGAGAGACGGGGAGTCAGGAAGAGGGGGAGCCAGAGAGTGAGAGGGGGAGGAGAGAGGAGAGAGGGGGAGCCAGAGAGTGAGAGCGACGAGGAGAGAGGAGAGAGGGGAGCCAGAGAGTGAGAGGGACGAGGAGAGAGGAGAGAGAGAGGGGGGGAGCCAGAGAGTGAGAGGGGGAGGAGAGAGGAGAGGGGGAGGGGGAGCCAGAGAGTGAGAGGGGGGAGGAGAGAGGGGGAGCCAGAGAGTGAGAGGGACGAGGAGAGAGAGAGAGGGGGAGCCAGAGAGTGAGAGGGACGAGAGAGGAGAGAGGGGGAGCCAGAGAGTGAGAGGGGGGGGAGAGAGGGGGAGCCAGAGAGTGAGAGGAGAGAGGAGAGAGGAGAGAGGGGGAGCCAGAGAGTGAGAGGGACGAGGAGAGAGGAGAGAGGGGGAGCCAGAGAGTGAGAGGGACGAGGAGAGAGGAGAGAGGGGGAGCCAGAGAGTGAGAGGGACGAGGAGAGAGGAGAGAGGGGGAGCCAGAGAGTGAGAGGGGAGGAGAGAGAGAGAGGGGGAGCCAGAGAGTGAGAGGGATGAGGAGAGAGGAGAGGGAAGGGGAGTGAGGGAGAGGGGGGAGAGTGAGAGGGAAGGGGAGAGGAGAGAGAGGGGGAGCCAGAGGGAGAAGGGGGAGGAGAGAGGGGGGAGGCAGAGAGTGAGAGGGACGGGGAGTGAGGAGAGAGGGGGGAGGCAGAGATTGGGGGAGCCAGAGAGTGAGAGGGGGAGGCATAGAGAGGGGGAGCCAGAGAGTGAGAGGGGGGAGGAGAGAGGGGGAGGCAGAGCGTGCAGAGGGACGGGAGTGAGGAGAGAGGGGGGAGGCAGAGAGAGGGGGGAGCCAGAGAGTGAGAGGGGGAGGAGAGAGGGGAGGCAGAGAGGAGAGGGATGAGGAGAGAGGAGAGATCGGGGAGGCAGAGAGTGAGAGAGACGGGGAGTGAGGAGAGAGGGGGGAGGCAGAGAGAGGGGGAGAGAGCAAAAGACAGACAGAGAGAGAGCAAGAGATGAGAGGCAAAGAGAGAAAGAGGCCGGCAGACAGACAAACAGACAGAGAGAGACAGACAGAGAGAGAGAGGCAGACAGACAAACAGACAGAGAGAGAGAGAGGCAGAGAAAGAGGCAGACAGAGACAGTGTAAACGAGTGTATATTTGAGGCGGCAGAGCAGATTGTTGATACGAGGGCGCCTTCTGACCTTCACAGAGGGAGGGAAACAGTGGGCCTGATGACCGCCCCAGGACCAAGCACCAAAAGTCGGGGCCCAGAGGTCAGGAAAGCGTGGTGCTTCTGCAGCCTGCCTGACACACGCTCTCTACACGTCCATGGAAATAAATCGCACTGCAAACACCCGAGAGCATGGGGGTGGTGGGGGAAGAAAGACAGAGTTGGAAAGAAAATTATGTAATGGAATTTTAATGAAGAGGAACGATATGAAAGAAAAGAAATGTAGAGTTAATAAATGTCAGGGAAATTGCCCCCGAGGCAGCAGTATGGTGAGAGAGAATCAGAGAGAAATAACTAACTGCATCCTATCAAAATGCCATCCTATCAAATCAAATCACCAGGGCAGACATTGGTTATGAAGTTGGGGGGCGGGGCTACATCATCACGTGCTGCTGTTCAGCAGTCTTATGGCTCGGGGGGGTAGAAGCTGTTCAAAGTCCTGTTAGTTCCACACTTGTTGCAATGGCCGAACGGTAAAAGAGATAACAGTCTATAGCTTGGTTGACTGGAGTCTTTGGCAATTGTTTTAGGGGCCTTCCTCTGACACCGCCTGATATAGAGGTCCTGGATGGCAGGGAGCTCGGACCCAGTGATGTACAGTGATTCGATCTTAGTCTTGTGTTGACGCTTTGCCTGTTTGATGGCTCATCGGAGGTCGTAGCGGGATTTCTTATAAGCTTCTGGGTTACAGTCCCGCTCCTTGAAAGCGGCAGCTCTAACCTTTAGCTCAGTGCTGATGTTGCCTGTAATCCATGGCTTCTGGTTGGGATATGTACGTACGGTCACTGTGGGGATGACGTTGTAGTAACCAGCAGGTAGCCTAGTGGTTAGAGCGTTGGACTAGTAACCAGCAGGTCGCCTAGTGGTTAGAGCATTGGACTAGTAACCAGCAGGTAGACTAGTGGTTAGAGCGTTGGACTAGTAACCAGCAGGTAGACTAGTGGTTAGAGCGTTGGACTAGTAACCAGCAGGTAGTCTAGTGGTTAGAGCGTTGGACTAGTAACCAGTAGGTAGCCTAGTGGTTAGAGTGTTGGACTAGTAACCAGCAGGTAAACTAGTGGTTAGAGCGTTGGACTAGTAACCAGTAGGTAGCCTAGTGGTCAGAGCATTGGACTAGTAACCAGCAGGTAGTCTAGTGGTTAGAGTGTTGGACTAGTAACCAGCAGGCAGCCTAGTGGTTAGAGTGTTGGACTAGTAACCAGCAGGTAGCCTAGTGGTTAGAGTGTTTTACTAGTAACCAGCAGGTAGTCTAGTGGTTAGAGCGTTGGGCTAGTAACCAGCAGGTAGCCTAGTGGTTAGAGTGTTGGACTAGTAACCAGCAGGTAGCCTAGTGGTCAGAGCATTGGACTAGTAACCAGCAGGTAGTCTAGTGGTTAGAGTGTTGGACTAGTAACCAGCAGGCAGCCTAGTGG
The DNA here is from genome assembly GCF_034236695.1 of Oncorhynchus nerka. NCBI lineage: Eukaryota > Metazoa > Chordata > Actinopteri > Salmoniformes > Salmonidae > Oncorhynchus > Oncorhynchus nerka. Next base: position 29,171 of record NW_027038875.1, read on the forward strand.
TTAGAGTGTTGGACTAGTAACCAGCAGGTAGTCTAGTGGTTAGAGTGTTTTACTAGTAACCAGCAGGTAAACTAGTGGTTAGAGCGTTGGACTAGTAACCAGCAGGTAGCCTAGTGGTCAGAGCATTGGACTAGTAACCAGCAGGTAGTCTAGTGGTTAGAGTGTTGGACTAGTAACCAGCAGGTACCCTAGTGGTTAGAGTGTTGGACTAGTAACCAGCAGGTAGTCTAGTGGTTAGAGCGTTGGGCTAGTAACCAGCAGGTAGCCTAGTGGTTAGAGTGTTGGACTAGTAACCAGCAGGTAGCCTAGTGGTCAGAGCATTGGACTAGTAACCAGCAGGTAGTCTAGTGGTTAGAGTGTTGGACTAGTAACCAGCAGGCAGCCTAGTGGTTAGAGCGTTGGACTAGTAACCAGCAGGTAGTCTAGTGGTTAGAGTGTTGGACTAGTAACCAGCAGGCAGCCTAGTGGTTAGAGTGTTGGACTAGTAACCAGCAGGTAGTCTAGTGGTTAGAGTGTTTTACTAGTAACCAGCAGGTAGTCTAGTGGTTAGAGTGTTGGACTAGTAACCAGCAGGTAGCCTAGTGGTTAGAGGGTTGGACTAGTAACCAGCAGGTAGTCTAGTGGTTAGAGTGTTGGACCAGTAACCAGCAGGTAGTCTAGTGGTTAGAGTGTTGGACCAGTAACCAGCAGGTAGTCTAGTGGTTAGAGTGTTGGACTAGTAACCAGCAGGTAGCCTAGTGGTTAGAGTGTTGGACCAGTAACCAGCAGGTAGTCTAGTGGTTAGAGTGTTGGACTAGTAACCAGCAGGTAGCCTAGTGGTTAGAGTGTTGGACCAGTAACCAGCAGGTAGTCTAGTGGTTAGAGTGTTGGACTAGTAACCAGCAGGTAGCCTAGTGGTTAGAGTGTTGGACTAGTAACCAGCAGGTATCCTAGTGGTTAGAGTGTTGGACTAGTAACCAGCAGGTATCCTAGTGGTTAGAGAGTTGGACCAGTAACCAGCAGGTAGTCTAGTGGTTAGAGCGTTGGACTAGTAACCAGCAGGTAGCCTAGTGGTTAGAGTGTTGGACTAGTAACCAGCAGGTATCCTAGTGGTTAGAGTGTTGGACTAGTAACCAGCAGGTATCCTAGTGGTTAGAGTGTTGGACTAGTAACCAGCAGGTATCCTAGTGGTTAGAGAGTTGGACCAGTAAGCAGCAGGTAGCCTAGTGGTTAGAGTGTTGTACTAGTAACCAGCAGGTAGTCTAGTGGTTAGAGTGTTGGACCAGTAACCAGCAGGTAGTCTAGTGGTTAGAGTGTTGGACCAGTAACCTGCAGGTAGTCTAGTGGTTAGAGCGTTGGACTAGTAACCAGCAGGTAGCCTCGTGGTTAGAGTGTTGGACTAGTAACCAGCAGGCAGCCTAGTGGTTAGAGTGTTGGACTAGTAACCAGCAGGTAGTCTAGTGGTTAGAGTGTTTTACTAGTAACCAGCAGGTAGTCTAGTGGTTAGAGTGTTGGACTAGTAACCAGCAGGTAGCCTAGTGGTTAGAGTGTTGGACTAGTAACCAGCAGGTAGTCTAGTGGTTAGAGTGTTGGACTAGTAACCAGCAGGTAGTCTAGTGGTTAGAGTGTTGGACCAGTAACCAGCAGGTAGTCTAGTGGTTAGAGTGTTGGACTAGTAACCAGCAGGTAGCCTAGTGGTTAGAGTGTTGGACTAGTAACCAGCAGGTATCCTAGTGGTTAGAGTGTTGGACTAGTAACCAGCAGTTATCCTAGTGGTTAGAGAGTTGGACCAGTAACCAGCAGGTAGTCTAGTGGTTAGAGCGTTGGACTAGTAACCAGCAGGTAGCCTAGTGGTTAGAGTGTTGGACTAGTAACCAGCAGGTATCCTAGTGGTTAGAGTGTTGGACTAGTAACCAGCAGGTATCCTAGTGGTTAGAGTGTTGGACTAGTAACCAGCAGGTATCCTAGTGGTTAGAGAGTTGGACCAGTAACCAGCAGGTAGCCTAGTGGTTAGAGTGTTGTACTAGTAACCAGCAGGTAGTCTAGTGGTTAGAGTGTTGGACCAGTAACCAGCAGGTAGTCTAGTGGTTAGAGTGTTGGACCAGTAACCAGCAGGTAGTCTAGTGGTTAGAGCGTTGGACCAGTAACCAGCAGGTAGTCTAGTGGTTAGAGTGTTGGACTAGTAACCAGCAGGTAGTCTAGTGGTTAGAGTGTTGGACCAGTAACCAGCAGGTAGTCTAGTGGTTAGAGTGTTGGACTAGAAACCAGCAAGTAGCCTAGTGGTTAGAGTGTTGGACCAGTAACCAGCAGGTAGTCTAGTGGTTAGAGTGTTGGACTAGTAACCAGCAGGTAGCCTAGTGGTTAGAGTGTTGGACTAGTAACCAGCAGGTATCCTAGTGGTTAGAGTGTTGGACTAGTAACCAGCAGTTATCCTAGTGGTTAGAGAGTTGGACCAGTAACCAGCAGGTAGTCTAGTGGTTAGAGCGTTGGACTAGTAACCAGCAGGTAGCCTAGTGGTTAGAGCGTTGGACTAGTAACCAGCAGGTAGCCTAGTGGTTAGAGTGTTGGACTAGTAACCAGCAGGTATCCTAGTGGTTAGAGTGTTGGACTAGTAACCAGCAGGTATCCTAGTGGTTAGAGAGTTGGACCAGTAACCAGCAGGTAGCCTAGTGGTTAGAGTGTTGTACTAGTAACCAGCAGGTAGTCTAGTGGTTAGAGTGTTGGACCAGTAACCAGCAGGTAGTCTAGTGGTTAGAGTGTTGGACCAGTAACCAGCAGGTAGTCTAGTGGTTAGAGCGTTGGACCAGTAACCAGCAGGTAGTCTAGTGGTTAGAGTGTTGGACTAGTAACCAGCAGGTAGTCTAGTGGTTAGAGTGTTGGACTAGTAACCAGCAGGTAGTCTAGTGGTTAGAGTGTTGGACTAGTAACCAGCAGGTAGCCTAGTGGTTCGAGTGTTGGACTAGTAACCAGCAGGTAGACTAGTGGTTAGAGTGTTGGACCAGTAACCAGCAGGTAGTCTAGTGGTTAGAGCGTTGGACCAGTAACCAGCAGGTAGTCTAGTGGTTAGAGTGTTGGACTAGTAACCAGCAGGTAGTCTAGTGGTTAGAGTGTTGGACCAGTAACCAGCAGGTAGTCTAGTGGTTAGAGTGTTGGACTAGAAACCAGCAAGTAGCCTAGTGGTTAGAGTGTTGGACCAGTAACCAGCAGGTAGTCTAGTGGTTAGAGTGTTGGACTAGTAACCAGCAGGTAGCCTAGTGGTTAGAGTGTTGGACTAGTAACCAGCAGGTATCCTAGTGGTTAGAGTGTTGGACTAGTAACCAGCAGTTATCCTAGTGGTTAGAGAGTTGGACCAGTAACCAGCAGGTAGTCTAGTGGTTAGAGCGTTGGACTAGTAACCAGCAGGTAGCCTAGTGGTTAGAGTGTTGGACTAGTAACCAGCAGGTATCCTAGTGGTTAGAGTGTTGGACTAGTAACCAGCAGGTATCCTAGTGGTTAGAGTGTTGGACTAGTAACCAGCAGGTATCCTAGTGGTTAGAGAGTTGGACCAGTAACCAGCAGGTAGCCTAGTGGTTAGAGTGTTGTACTAGTAACCAGCAGGTAGTCTAGTGGTTAGAGTGTTGGACCAGTAACCAGCAGGTAGTCTAGTGGTTAGAGTGTTGGACCAGTAACCAGCAGGTAGTCTAGTGGTTAGAGCGTTGGACCAGTAACCAGCAGGTAGTCTAGTGGTTAGAGTGTTGGACTAGTAACCAGCAGGTAGTCTAGTGGTTAGAGTGTTGGACTAGTAACCAGCAGGTAGTCTAGTGGTTAGAGTGTTGGACTAGTAACCAGCAGGTAGCCTAGTGGTTCGAGTGTTGGACTAGTAACCAGCAGGTAGACTAGTGGTTAGAGTGTTGGACTAGTAGCCAGCAGGTAGCCTAGTGGTTAGAGTGTTGGGGACTAGTAACCAGCAGGTAGACTAGTGGTTATAGTGTTGGACTAGTAACCAGCAGGTAGCCTAGTGGTTAGAGTGTTGGACTAGTAACCAGCAGGTAGCCTAGTGGTTAGAGTGTTGGACTAGTAACCAGCAGGTAGACTAGTGGTTAGAGTGTTGGACTAGTAACCGAAAGATTGCAAGATTGAATCCCCGAGCTGACAAGGTGAGCATCTGTCGTTCTGCCCCTGAACAAGGCAGTTAACCCACTGTTCCCCGATAGGCCGTCTTCGAAAATAACAATTTGTTCTTAACTGACTCGCTTACTTAAATACATAGTCGGCTCAGGGATTTGAACCAGCTACCTTCCGGTTACTGGCCCAACGGTCTTACTCGCTAGGGCTACCTGCCGCCCCCCTTATCTTTCAGTGTTTAGGAAACACATTGGTAATCTTCAGACTGGTTGCATAGATCAGTTGCCAAAGCAGAGTCTCTAGTCGAGCTGTGTGGTGAGTCTGACATAGGAACTATGTCCATGCGAAGATATAACATCCCATGTGCTTATTTTTACACTCCTGCACCTCCTGCCAACGCCCAACACATTGTTGCTGTCTGCTTCAGCCTGTCCTTCCTGTAGCATCGTGTTATACAGCTCTCAATACAGGCGTGGATAATAGACCTCCCATGGAGGGAGGTGGGTGGGGCTTGCTCTCAGTGATACCCGACTGAGAGGCCCCGTTGTGGGCATGAAGGGCTGGAGCGACCTGGGGGTATGGAGGAAGGGGGGCTTACTCTCCATGTTACCGGACTGAGAGGCCCCGTTGTGGGCATGCAGGGCTGGAGCGACCTGGGGGGTATGGAGGAAGGGGGGGGGGGGGGGTTTACCCTCCATGTTACCCGACTGAGAGGCCCCGTTGTGGGCATGAAGGTCAACAACTGTTCTGGACGACTGTGTGACCTCGTTCTCCGTAGACAATGAGAGTAAGACCTTTAAACAGGTTAACATTGAAAACGCCGCTGGGGCCAGACGGGATACCAGGCTCACATTCATACTGCTACTCCAGTCCAGACACAGACCACAGTGTCCCCCCCCTCTGTTGAGACAATAGACGGTTCCCTTTAGGATGGGTCAGAACCTTTAGTCATGGGTCAGAACCTTTAGTCATCAAATCAAAATCAAATCAAATCAAATGTATTTATATAGCCCTTCGTACATCAGCTGATATCTCAAAGTGCTGTACAGAAACCCAGCCTAAAACCCCAAACAGCAAGCAATGCAGGTGTCAGAACCTTTAGTCATGGGTCAGCTAATCAGAACCTATAGTCATGGGTCAGCTAATCAGAACCTATAGTCATGGGTCAGCTACTCAGAACCTATAGTCATGGGTCAGCTAATCAGAACCTATAGTCATGGGTCAGCTACTCAGAACCTATAGTCATGGGTCAGCTACTCAGAACCTATAGTCATGGGTCAGCTAATCAGAACCTATAGTCATGGGTCAGCTAATCAGAACCTATAGTCATGGGTCAGCTACTCAGTACCTTTAGTCATGGGTCAGAACCTTTAATAATGGGTCAGCTACTCAGAACCTTTAGTCAGGGGTCAGTACCTTTGGTCATGGGTCAGAACCTTTAGTCAGGGGTCAGTACCTTTAGTCATGGGTCAGAACCTTTAATAATGGGTCAGCTACTCAGAACCTTTAGTTATGGGTCAGAACCTTTAGTCAGGGGTCAGTACCTTTGGTCATGGGTCAGAACCTTTAGTCAGGGGTCAGTACCTTTAGTCATGGGTCAGAACCTTTAATAATGGGTCAGCTACTCAGTACCTTTAGTCATGGGTCAGAACATTTAATAATGGGTCAGCTACTCAGAACCTTTAGTTATGGGTCAGAACCTTCAGTCATGGGTCAGTAGCTTTAGTTATGGGTCAGAACCTTTAGTCATGGGTCAGTAGCTTTAGTTATGGGTCAGAACCTTTAGTCATGGGTCAGAACCTTTAGTCATGGGTCAGTAGCTTTAGTTATGGGTCAGAACCTTTAGTCATGGGTCAGTAGCTTTAGTTATGGGTCAGAACTTTTAGTCATGGGTCAGTAGCTTTAGTTATGGGTCAGAACTTTTAGTCATGGGTCAGCTACTCAGCAATATGTAGGGAGGGTGGGTTTTCTCTCTTTCCCTCGCTTTTTCTTTCTCTCTCTCTCCCGCTCTCTCTCTCTCTCTCTTTCTAAATCTCTGTCTGTCTGTCTCTCTCTCTCTCTCTCTCTCTCTCTCTCTCTCCAGCTCTCTCTCTCTCTCTTTCTAAATCTCTCTCTCTCTCTCTTTCTAAATCTCTCTATCTCTCTCTTTCTAAATCTCTGTCTCTCTCTCTCTGTCTCTCTCTCTTAGTCTCTCTCTGTCTCTCTCTCTCCAGCTCTATCTCTTTCTAAATCTCTGTCTCTCTCTCTCTCTCTCTCTTTCTCTTTCTAAATCTCTGTCTCTCTCTCTCGCACTCTCTTTCTAAATCTCTGTCTCTCTCTCTCTCTGTCTCTCTCTCTCTGTCTCTCTTGTCTCTCTCTCTCTTCCTCTTTCTCTCTTTTTAACTCTCTCTTTCCCTTTTCTATTATTTCTGTTCATGGTTCTCTGTGAGAGACACCCAGCCTTGACTGAGCCAAACCAGCCTCCAATAACGACTCCGTCCAACAAAAAAGGCCATGTTGCATTTCAAATGTTGTGACCCAGTACAATATGTTAAGTTGTGGTATTGTGCAACAACAAAGCGTTTTCAGACCAACGAAGGATTATATGTCCATGCATGCGTTCCAAATTGCACCCTATTCTCTATACAGTAGTGCACTGCTTTTGGCCAGAGCCTTATTGGCCTGGTTAGAAGTAGTGTACTATGTAGGGAACAGGATGCCATTTATGACCCAAGCCCCCCATGCTGAACCTTGACACATTTTAAAGGCTTTTGATTGGGTAAGGCCTTCCTCTTTGATGTGTGACGGGGGAAAATGTTGTTTCTCCACTCTAACGCTGAGGGGTTTGGGTAATTTAGACGTTAGGGACTTGTTTATGACCACGCAGTAGCGTCTTAAAGCAAACACCGTTAGCTTTCTGCTGTGTCTGTTTATGACCCTTCTTTCAGCTTACATCACCACCAAGAGATGGCTTATAAAGTCTGTATTAATAACGTCATTCATTTGTTTCATTTTGATCGTATTATTTAGCCAGGCCGAACCCCAGCTGAAACGGGATGATTAATATGCCCTCGAAGGAGTAGCCGTTTTGATTCAGTCCCCTATTTCGGTAGGCCTTTGGTTCAGATTGAGACCTAAATTTCATTTTCAAGATATTTTTCACAAAGATGTCATTAGTCTAGTTTTCAACCAAAACCAATGGTGAACAATCCCAAGATGCCTTTCTGTCTCTCTTTCGCCCCCGCAGTAAAATAAATACTTGTCTGATAGGATGGAGCCTGAATCAGGTAGAGATACGCCACTGTGTGGAAAAAACCCTGAAGAAACTGTGTATTGGTGGGGTCAGTAGATGGTGATGTAGAAGGAGTATTGGTGGGGTCAGTAGGAGGAGTATTGGTGGGGTCAGTAGGAGGAGTATTGGTGGGGTCAGTAGGTGGTGATGTAGGAGGAGTATTGGTGGGGTCAGTAGGTGGTGATGTAGGAGGAGTATTGGTGGGGTCAGTAGGTGGTGATGTAGGAGGAGTATTGGTGGGGTCAGTAGGAGGAGTATTGGTGGGGTCAGTAGGTGGTGATGTAGGAGGAGTATTGGTGGGGTCAGTAGGTGGTGATGTAGGAGGAGTATTGGTGGGGTCAGTAGGTGGTGATGTAGGAGGAGTATTGGTGGGGTCAGTAGATGGTGATGTAGAAGGAGTATTGGTGGGGTCAGTAGATGGTGATGATGTAGGAGGAGTATTGGTGGGGTCAGTAGGTGGTGATGTAGGAGGAGTATTGGTGGGGTCAGTAGATGGTGATGATGTAGGAGGAGTATTGGTGGGGTCAGTAGGAGGAGTATTGGTGGGGTCAGTAGGAGGAGTATTGGTGGGGTCAGTAGGAGGAGTATTGGTGGGGTCAGTAGGTGGTGGTGATGTAGGAGGAGTATTGGTGTGGTCAGTAGGAGGAGTATTGGAGGGGTCAGTAGGTGGTGGTGATGTAGGAGGAGTATTGGTGGGGTCAGTAGGAGGAGTATTGGTGGGGTCAGTAGGTGGTGGTGATGTAGGAGGAGTATTGGTGGGGTCAGTAGGAGGAGTATTGGTGGGGTCAGTAGGAGGAGTATTGGTGGGGTCAGTAGGTGGAGTATTGGTGGGGTCAGTAGGAGGAGTATTGGTGGGGTCAGTAGGAGGAGTATTGGTGGGGTCAGTAGGAGGAGTATTGGTGGGGTCAGTAGGTGGAGTATTGGTGGGGTCAGTAGGTGGTGATGTAGGAGGAGTATTGGTGGGGTCAGTAGGAGGAGTATTGGTGGGGTAGGAGGCGTTTTGGTGGGGTCAGTAGATATGATGTAGGAGGAGTATTGGTGGGGTCAGTAGGTGGTGATGTAGGAGGAGTATTGGTGGGGTCAGTAGGTGTTGATGTAGGAGGAGTATTGGTGGGGTCAGTAGGAGGTGATGTAGGAGGAGTATTGGTGTGGTCAGTAGGTGGTGATGTAGGAGGAGTATTGGTGGGGTCAGTAGGAGGAGTATTGGTGGGGTCAGTAGGTGGTGATGTAGGAGGAGTATTGGTGGGGTCAGTAGGAGGAGTATTGGTGGGGTCAGTAGGTGGTGATGTAGGAGGAGTATTGGTGGGGTCAGTAGGTGGTGATGTAGTAGGAGTATTGGTGGGGTCAGTAGGATGAGTATTGGTGGGGTCAGTAGGTGGTGATGTAGGAGGAGTATTGGTGGGGTCAGTAGGTGGTGATGTAGGAGGAGTATTGGTGGGGTCAGTAGATGGTGATGATGTAGGAGGAGTATTGGTGGGGTCAGTAGGAGGAGTATTGGTGGGGTCAGTAGGAGGAGTATTGGTGGGGTCAGTAGGTGGTGGTGATGTAGGAGGAGTATTGGTGTGGTCAGTAGGAGGAGTATTGGAGGGGTCAGTAGGTGGTGGTGATGTAGGAGGAGTATTGGTGGGGTCAGTAGGAGGAGTATTGGTGGGGTCAGTAGGTGGTGGTGACGTAGGGGAGGAGTATTGGTGGGGTCAGTAGGAGGGGTATTGGTGGGGTCAGTAGGTGGAGTATTGTGGGGTCAGTAGGTGGTGGTGATGTAGGAGGGTATTGGTGGGGTCAGTAGGAGGAGTATTGGTGGGGTCAGTAGGAGGAGTATTGGTGGGGTCAGTAGGTGGAGTATTGGTGGGGTCAGTAGGAGGAGTATTGGTGGGGTCAGTAGGAGGAGTATTGGTGGGGTCAGTAGGAGGGTATTTGTGGGGTCAGTAGGTGGAGTATTGGTGGGGTCAGTAGGTGGTGATGTAGGAGGAGTATTGGTGGGGTCAGTAGGAGGAGTATTGGTGGGGTAGGAGGCGTTTTGGTGGGGTCAGTAGATATGATGTAGGAGGAGTATTGGTGGGGTCAGTAGGTGGTGATGTAGGAGGAGTATTGGTGGGGTCAGTAGGTGTTGATGTAGGAGGAGTATTGGTGGGGTCAGTAGGAGGTGATGTAGGAGGAGTATTGGTGTGGTCAGTAGGTGGTGATGTAGGAGGAGTATTGGTGGGGTCAGTAAGAGGAGTATTGGTGGGGTCAGTAGGTGGTGATGTAGGAGGAGTATTGGTGGGGTCAGTAGGTGGTGATGTAGTAGGAGTATTGGTGGGGTCAGTAGGAGGAGTATTGGTGGGGTCAGTAGGTGGTGATGTAGGAGGAGTATTGGTGGGGTCAGTAGGAGGAGTATTGGTGGGGTCAGTAGGTGGTGATGTAGGAGGAGTATTGGTGGGGTCAGTAGGTGGTGATGTAGGAGGAGTATTGTTGGGGTCAGTAGGTGGTGATGTAGGAGGAGTATTGGTGGGGTCAGTAGGTGGTGATGTAGGAGGAGTATTGGTGGGGTCAGTAGGAGGTGATGTAGGAGGAGTATTGGTGGGGTCAGTAGGAGGAGTATTGGTGGGGTCAGTAGGTGGTGATGTAGGAGGAGTATTGGTGTGGTCAGAAGGTGGTGATGTAGGAGGAGTATTGGTGGGGTCAGTAGGAGGAGTATTGGTGGGGTCAGTAGGTGGTGATGTAGGAGGGTATTGGTGGGGTCAGGAGGAGGGTATTGGTGGGGTCAGTAGGTGGTGATGTAGGAGGGTATTGGTGGGGTCAGTAGGTGGTGATGTAGTAGGAGTATTGGTGGGGTCAGTAGGAGGAGTATTGGTGGGGTCAGCAGGTGGTGATGTAGGAGGAGTATTGGGTGGGGTCAGTAGGAGGAGTATTGGTGGGGTCAGTAGGTGGTGATGTAGGAGGAGTATTGTTGGGGTCAGTAGGTGGTGATGTAGGAGGAGTATTGGTGGGGTCAGTAGGTGGTGATGTAGGAGGAGTATTGGTGGGGTCAGTAGGTGGTGATGTAGGAGGAGTATTGGTGGGGTCAGTAGGTGGTGATGTAGGAGGAGTATTGGTGGGGTCAGTAGGTGGTGATGTAGGAGGAGTATTGGTGGGGTCAGTAGGAGGAGTATTGGTGGGGTCAGTAGGTGGTGATGTAGGAGGAGTATTGGTGGGGTCAGTAGGTGGTGATGTAGGAGGAGTATTGGTGGGGTCAGTAGGTGGTGATGTAGGAGGAGTATTGGTGGGGTCAGTAGGTGGTGATGTAGGAGGAGTATTGGTGGGGTCAGTAGGAGGAGTATTGGTGGGGTCAGTAGGAGGGTATTGGTGGGGTCAGTAGGAGGAGTATTGGTGGGGTCAGTAGGAGGAGTATTGGTGGGGTCAGTAGGAGGAGTATTGGTGGGGTCAGTAGGAGGAGTATTGGTGGGGTCAGTAGGAGGAGTATTGGTGGGGTCAGTAGGAGGAGTATTGGTGGGGTCAGTAGGAGGAGTATTGGTGGGGTCAGTAGGAGGAGTATTGGTGGGGTCAGCAGGAGGAGTATTGGTGGGGTCAGTAGGAGGAGTATTGGTGGGGTCAGTAGGAGGAGTATTGGTGGGGTCAGTAGGAGGAGTATTGGTGGGGTCAGTAGGAGGAGTATTGGTGGGGTCAGTAGGAGGTGATGTATGTAGAGCTGTTTGTTCATTGGTTCTGTGGGTCGACATGCTCTGTGGATCCTGGGTCACGTTTACACACACACACACACACACACACACACACACACACACACACACACACACCTAGTGAGGAGCTTGTTCTGTGGGTCGACCAGGCTACGGACAGCCCTCCTCCTTCTCCACAGTTTGGTTTAGTGTCTCCGGCACTGTGTCCACGTGCTAACGTTTTAGCATTTGTGGCACAAAACCCATTTCAAGTCATGGGGACCGATTTCTTATTATTTTTCTCACTCATCATGTTCAAATCATCTATAAGAGACTTTGTTGAGCTTCACGATCAATTTGAGACACTTTCTGATGATTTTCGGGGGGTAACGAATTTTGTAATTTGGGTGTATTGTCTCTTGAATAGGGCTTTGGGCCACCACCAGCCAGAACGTCTTTAATGCACCTTGGCACAGATTCTACTGGAATGTATTTCTGGAACTCTATTGGAGGGATGCGACCCCATTCCTCTACAATACATTTAGTTGATAGTGGTGTTCAATGTGGTTGATATCTGGTAACTGAGACAGACTTATTCTAAAAATGGATTAAATACAAAAGTGTTCCTCATCAATCTACACACAATACCCCATAATGACACAAC
>NW_027038876.1:0-40829 GCF_034236695.1 Oncorhynchus nerka
AGACGACTCGCTGGCCTTCACCTCCCTCCTGCCTCCCTACTCTCCTGCCTCCTACTCTCCTGCCTCCTTCTCTCTGCCTACCTCCTCCTGCCTCCCTGCCTCTCCTGCCATCCCTTCTCGCCTGCCTGCCTCGCCTGCTGCCTCCCTGTCTCACTCTGCCTCCCTTCCTCTCTGCTTCCCCCACCTCCCCCATCCTGCCTGCCTCCCCTCCTGCCTACACATCCCCTCCTGCCTCCCTCTCCTGCCTCCCTACTCTCCTGCCTCCTACTCCTCGTCTGCTCCCCTCCCTGCCACCTCCCTCCTCTCCTCCCTGCCTCTCTCCTGCCTCCTACTCTCGCCCCACCTCCCTACTCTCCCTGCCTCTACCTCCCCTCCTGCCTACCTCCCCTCCTGCCTCCCTACTCTCCTGCCTCCCTACTCTCCTGCCTCCCTACTCTCCTGCCTCCCTTCTCTCCTGCCTACCTCCCCTCCTGCCTACATCCCCTCCTGCCTCCCTACTCTCATCATGTCATAATAATATGGCATCGCAATATCATGGCATCTCTCCTGCCTCCTAGCATCTCCTGCCCTACCTCCCCTCCTGCCTACCTCCCCTCCTGCCTACCTCCCCTCCTGCCGACCTCACCTCCTGCCTCCAAACCACAAGTTTCTCCCATTTATTGCTTACGATCAATATTGATGGCCCATGTTGAAATCCAACTTGCAACCTTCGCATTGCCGACACCCACCGAGGTCCAACCAACTGAGATATGTGGATCTCAATGCCACACAGAAAGGTCTCCGGTTTTAACAAGTGATGCTATGGAGGTTTGAGCTCCAGAGAGAGGAGTGTGGGGGAGGGGGAGGCTACTACAGAATAGGCCTCACTCCAGCTGTTAGGAAATTCCCTCCTCTCCCACTCCTCTATCACTCTATCTCCCTCCCTCATCCTCATCTGTCATAAAACGTCGTAAATAATAAATATGTAAAACCATCGTAAATAATAATAAAAATAAAACCACTCTCACTCCTCTATAAATATCATCATCTCTAAAACTCCCTCTATCCTCCTCCTCTATCCTCCACTCCCTCTATCTCCCCTCTCCCTCCCTCTACCCTCCCCTCTCAAACTCCCCTCTACCCTCTCTCCCCTCCCTTCCCTCTCCACTCCCTCTACCCTCCCCTCTCCACTTCCTCTACCCTCTATCCTCTCCCTCTATCCTCTCCTTTCCAGTCCCTCTATCCTCTCCACTCCCTCTATCCTCCCCTCTCCACTCCCTCTAACTCCCTCTATCCTCTCCCTCTATCCTTTCCCTCTCCACTCACTTCACCTCTCTCCACTCCCTCTATCACCTCTCCCTCTATCCTCCTCTCCAGTCCCTCTACCCTTCTCCCTCCCTCTATCTCCTCTATCCTCCTCTACCTTTCCCTCTCTCCTCCCTCTACCCACCTCTCTCCACTCCTCTATCTCTCCCTCTCCCAGTCCCTCTACCTTCCCTCTCCTCCCTCTATCCTCCCTCTCCCTCCCTCTGCCCTCCTCTCTACCTCCTCTACCTCCTCTCTCCACTCCTCTACCCTCTCCACGCCTCAATCTCTCTCCTCTACCCTCCCCTCTCTACTCCTCTACCCTCCCCTCTCCATCCCTCTTCATCCCCTCCCCACTCCCTCTACCCTCTCATTCCCTCTACCCTCTCCTCTGCCTCCCTCTCACTCCTCTACCCCCTCTCTCCACTCCCTCTATCCTCCTCCACTCCTCTATCCCCCTCTCCCTCCCTCTGCCCTCCCTCTCTCCCTCCATCCTCTCTTAATCGACTATCCTTTCCCTCTCTGTCTCACCCTTATCTCACCATCCTCCATACCCATCCCTCCTCTATAAACCATCTCTGGATCCTCTCGTCTCATCTGTCATCTGCATCTCCCTCTAAAACTCCTCTACAATAGGTCTAATCCCTAAAATCCCCTCTCACTCTCCTCATCCTCCCTCAATAAAATATGCTAAATAAGTAAATAATAAGTATAATATGGCATAAATAAGAAATGAATACGCTATGTCGTTTTCATCTGTCGTAATCATCTTGTAGTAAATATGCGATAATGTGGCGATAAAGTAATAAAGCCAAATATACAAAAATAAATACATAATAATAAGTATAAATGTACAATAGTGAAAATATAAATGTAATATATAGTCGGCATAATAAATGTAGTATACATTTTATAATAAATTAAATCTAATATATAAATATATCATAAATATAATAATATATAAATAATATCTATTATAATAGTCAATATCATGTCAATCCAGTAATATAGTGTATAATAATTCTCTCTCTTCCCTCTTCTTTCCTCCCCCCTCTCCCTCCTCTCCCTCCTCTCCTCCTCTATCCTCCCCTCTCCACTCCCTCTATCCTCCCTCTCCACTCCCTCTACCCTCCCTCTCCTCCCTCCATCCTCTCCTCTATCCTTTCCTCTCCACTCCTCTGCCCTCCTCTCAGCTCCCTCTATCCTCCTCTCCTCTCCTCTGCCACTCCCCTCTCCAGTAAAAATCTACCCTCTCCATTCCCTCTATCCTCTATTTTCCCTCTACCCTCCCCTCCACTCCTCTAAAAATGCCTTCCCTCTCATGTGTCATTCCCTCTATCTGTCCTAAAAATAATCCTCTCTGTCACTCTCTCACCCGTTTCATCCTCTCCATCTCCTCTCATCCCTCTCCTCTAATCATCCCTCTTCATCTCATCTGCTCCTCATCATTCCTCCTCTCTCCTCTATCATCGTCTATATCTGTCATCGTCCATCTACCATCTGCCGTCTCCCCCTCTCCACTCCTCTGCCCTTCCCTCTCCACTCCTCTATCCTCCCTCTCCACTCTCCTCTATCCTCCCTCTCCACTCCCTCCTCCCCCTCTCCTCCCTCTACCCTCCCTCCACTCCTCCATCTCTCCTCTATCCTTTCCCTCTCCACTCCTCTACCTCCTCTTTCCACTCCTCTACCCCTCCTCTCTCTCCTCTACCCTCCTCTCTCCACTCCCTCTAAGTCTCCCGCCCTCTATCCTATCTCCCTCTACCTTTCTCCCTCTCACTCTCCCTGTCTAAACTCCCTCTATCTCCCCCTCTCCTCCCTCCTGATCCTCCCCTCTCCCTCCCTCTACCCTCCCCTCTCCACTCCTCCCTACCCTCCCCTCTCCCTCCTGACAACCCTCCATTCCTCTATCCTCTCTACTCTACCCTCCCCTCTAAAAACCTTCCACTCTCCTCCTCTATCCTCTACCCTCCTCTCTCCCTCCCCTCTCCACTCCCTCTGTCCTCCTCTACCTTTCCCTCTCTCCTCCTCTACTCTCCTGTCTCCTCCCTCTATCCTCCCTCTCCACTCCCTCTACCCCTCTCCATTCCTCTATCCTTTCCCTCTCCCTCCCTCTCCCTCCTCTCCCCTCTCCACTCCCTCTCTGCCCTCTCATTCCCTCTATCCTCCCCTCTCCCTCCCTCTACCCTCCCTCTCCACTCCCTCCATCCTCTCCCTCTATCCTTATCCCCTCTCCACTCCCTCTACCCTCCCTCTCCACTCCCTCTACCTCCCTCTCCTCTCCCTCACCCTCCTCTCTCCACTCCCTCTACCCTCTCATTCCTCCACTCCCTCCTATCCTCCCTCTCCACTCCCTCTGCCCTCTCCATTCCCTCTATCCTTTCCTCTACCCTCTCCTCCTCTGCAGCTTCCCTCTCCTCCCTCTATCCTCCCTATCCTCTCCTCTATCCTTTCCCTCTGCCTCCTCTCATCCTCCATCCTCCCTCTATCCTTTCCCTCTCTCCTCTGCCCTCTCCATTCCCTCTACCCTCCCTCTCCCTCTGTCCTCTGCCCTCCCTCTCCACTCCTCTGCCGTCTCCATTCCTCCTATCCTCCCCTCTGCCACTCCCTCCTATCTGCCCTCCCCTCTCCCTCCCTCTATCCTCCCTCTCACTCCCTCTATCCTCCCCTCTCTCCACTCCCTCCTACCCTCTCCATTCCCTCTATCCTCTCACCTCTACCCTCCCCTCTCCACTCCTTAGATCTTAGGTATAAATAATATATAATATATACATATATAATAATAATAATAAATATATATAAATAATATATAAATAATATAATAAATATATATATATAAATATATATATAAATAAATATATATATAATAAATATATATAATAATATAAATATATATCATAATAATAAATAAATAATAATATAATAATATATATATATATATAATAAATATAATATATATAAATAATATAATATAAATAATATATAATTATATATATATTAAATAGTATATTAATATAAATAATATATTAAATATATATAAATATATAATAATATAATAATAAATAAATAATATATAGTATAAATATAATATATAATATATATAAATAATAATATATAATATAATAGTAAATATATATAAATAATATATAATAAATATATAATAATAATAATATATATAATAAATATATAATAATATATAAATATATATAAATATATATATAAATAATAATAAATATCTCTCCACTCCCTCTACCCTCCCCTCTCCCTCCCTCCATATATCCCTAAATCCTGCAGTTCCCTGTCCACTCCCTAACCCTCCCTCTCCACTCCCTCTACCCTCCCCTCTCCTCTCCCTCTACCCTCTCTCTCTCCACTCCCTCTACCGTCTCCATTCCTCTATCCTCTCCCTCTACCCTCCCTCTCCCTCTAGTATACCTCTCCATCTCCTCTATCCTCCCTCTCACTCAATCTATCCTCCCCTCTCACTCCCTATACCCTCTCCCTAGTCCTCTATTCCCTATCCATTCCCTCTCCTCTCCCTCTACCTCTCCTCTCCCTCCTCTACCCTCCCTCTCTCTCCCTCTACCCTCCCCTCTCCTCCCTATGTACCGTCTCCCTCCCTCTATCCTCTCCCTCTACCCTAGTCTCTCCTCCCTCTAATAGTCTCCACTCCTCTATCCTCCTCTCCCCTCTATCCTCCTCTATCCTAGTCCATTCCCTCTATCCTGCGAAATATCTACCCCCACTCTCACTAAATCTACCTTCCCTCTCCCTCCCTCTATCCTCCCTCTCCCTCCCTCTATCCTCCCCTCTCCACTCCCTCTCTACCCTCCCCTCTCTCCTCCCTCCATCCTAAAAAATATTTCCCTCTCCTCCCTCTACCCTCTCCCTCCCTCTACCCTCCTCTTCCTCTCCCTCTACCCTCCTCTCTCCATTCCCTAATGTATCTCATTCCTCTATCCTCTCCCTCTACCCTCCCCTCTCCACTCCTCTACCCTTCCTCTCCACTCCTCTATCCTCCCTCTCCACTCCCTCTCCTCCTCCTCTCCACTCCCTCTACCCTCCCTCTCCCTCCCATCCTCTCCCTCTATCCTTTCCCTCTCTCCACCCTCCCCTCTCCACTACCCTCTCCCTCCTCTCCCTCCTCTCTCCTCTCCATTCCCTCTACCCTCCCCTCTCTCATTCCCTCCCTCTCAAATTTCCTCTCTCGCGTCTCCTCTACCCTCCCCTCTACCCTCCCTCTACTACTCTCCTCTCCACTCCTCTATCCTCCCCTCTCCTCCCTCTATCCTCCCTCTCCACTCCTCTACCCTCCCCTCTCCCTCCCTACCCTCTCCATTCCCTCTATCCTTTCCTCTACCTCCTCTGCCCTCCTCTCCACTCCCTCTATCCTCCTTCTCTCACTCCTCTATCTCCTCCTCTCTGCCACTCCTCCTGGCCACTCTGCCCTCTACCCTCTCCATTCCTCTATCCTTTCCCTCTACCCCACTCTCCCTGCTCCTCTACCCTTCCCTCTCCCTTCTGAAAATCCTCCCCTCTAACTCCCTCTATCCTCCCCTCTCACTCCCTCTACCCTCTCTAAAACTCCCTCCATCCTTCCCTCTATCCTTTCCCTATATAAAACTCCCTCTGCCCTCCCCTCTCCTCTCCCTCTGTCCTCCTCTCTCCCTCTGCCCTCCCTCTCCACCCTCTATCCTCCCCTCTCCCTCTCCTCCTCTCCCTTCCCTCTCCACTCCCTCTACCCCCCCCTCCCCTCCTCTACCCTTCCCTCTCCACTCCCTCTATCCTCCCCTCTCCACTCCTCTATCCTTTCCCTCTCTCTCCTCCTCTCCCCTCTCCTCCTCTATCCTCCCTCTCCTCTCCCTCTACCCTCTCCATTCTCCTCCTCTCCCTCTACCCTCCTCTCCACTCCTCTACTCCTTCCCTCTCCTCCTCTCACCCTCTCCATTCCCTCTATCCTCCCCTCCTCCCCTCCTCCCTCTCCACTCCCTCTACCCTCCCCTCTCCACTCCTCTACCCTCTCATTCCCTCTATCCTCTCCTCTACCCTCCCCCTCTCGATAAATCTCTACCCTTCCCTCTCTCCCATCCTCTATCTCCTCCCCTCTCCACTCCGTTACCCTCTGTCATCTCCACTCCCCTCTATCATCATCTCCCTCTATCCTTTCCCTCTCTGTCCCTCTATCTGTCCCTCTCACTCCTCTAAGTAAAAATCATCTTCTCTATCCTCCTCTCCACTCCCTCTATCCTCCTCATCATCTGCCTCTATCATCCTCTCCACTCCCTCTACCCTCCCCTCTCCTCTCTACCCTCTCATTCCCTCTCTCACTCTTCACATCTGTCGGCAAAATCTCCCTCCTCTACGTATCCTCTCCTCCCTCTATCCTCCCCTCTCCACTCCCTCTATCACCCCTCTCCCTCCCTCTACCTCCCCTCTCTGCCCTCCCTCCACTCCTCTCCCTCTCCATTCCTCTCTCTCCTCCCTCTACCTCCCTCTGCCTCCCTCTATCCTCTCCTCTCCCTCTCCTCCCTACCTTCCTCCTCTCCCTACCCTCCCCTCTCTCTCCTCTATCCTCTCCCTCTATCCTTTCCCTCTCCAATCACTCTACTCACACTCTCTCTCACTCCCTCTAACTCTCCGCTATCCTCTACCTCTACCCTACCTCCTCTCCACTCCCTCTACCCTTCCTCTCCCACTTTCCCTCTATCCTCCTCTCCACTCCCTCCACCCTCCCGTCTCCTCCCTCTATCCTCTCCCTCTATCCTCTCCCTCTTCCCTCCTCCCTCTGCCCTTCCTCTCCTCCTCTACCCTTCCCTCCCTCCCTCCACCCTTCCCTCTCCCTCTCTCTATCCTCCCCTCTCTCCACTCCCTCTACCCTCCCTACTCACTCCCTCTTAGCCTCTCCCTCCTCCACCTCTCTCTCCACTAACTCTATCCTCTCCCTCTATCCTCTCCATCTACCCTCCCCTCTCCACTCCCTCTACCCTCTCCTCCCTCTACCTCCCCTCTCTCTCTCCCTCTCCCTCCTCTCTCACTCCCTGTCATAATACGCCCTCTATCCTCTCCCTCCCTACCTCCCCTCTCACTCCCACTACCCTCCGTCTCTCCTCCCTCTACCCTCCCCTCTCCACTCCCTCTACGTCTCCCTCTCCATCTCCCTCTACCCTCCCCTCTCCACTCCCTCTATCACTCCCCTCTCCTCCCTCTACCCTTCCCTCTCACTCCCTCTACCCTCATCTCCCTCTATACCTCTCCCTCTACCCTCCCTCTATCCCTCCCTCTATCCTCCCCTCTCCTCACTCCCTCTACCCTCCTCTCTATCATCTCCCTCTACCCTCTCCTCTACCCCCCCCTCTCCACTCCCTCTATCCGTTCCCCTCTCCACCTCTCTACCCTCCCTCTCTCCTCTCCCTCTATAATCCCCTCCCTAACTCCCCCTTCCCTCTATATATTCCCTCTATCCTCCCCTCTCCCTCCCTCTATCCTCCCCTCTCCCTCCCTCTACCCTCCCTTCCCTCACTCCCTCTATCCTCTCCCTCTCTCCTTTCCCTCTCTAAAGTATACCCTCCCCTCTCCATATATAAATCCTATAAATCTATATACTCCCTATATATACCCTCTCCATTCCTAGTCTATCCTCTCCCTAAATAATAAATAATAAATATATATATAATAAATAATAAAATATAAATATCTATATAATAAATATATATATTCCCTCTACCCTCCCCTAATATATTAAATATATATATAATAAATATATATAATAAATAATATATAATAAATAAATATCCACTATATATAAATCATATATATAAAAATCTAAGTCCTCCATCCTCTCCCTCTATCCTTTCCTCTCCACTCCCTACCCTCCCCTCTCCACTCCCTCTCCTCTCCCTCTACCTTTCCCTCTCCACTCCTCTATCCTCCTCTCTCCCTTCCCTCTATCCTCTCCCTCTACCCTCCCCTCCATCCTCTCCCTCTATCCTTTCCACTCCCTCCTATCTCCCCTCTCCCTCCCTCCATCCTCCCCTCTCCTCCCTCTCTACCCTCCCCTCTCCACTCCCTCTATCCTCTCCCCTATCCTTTCCCTCTCTCCCTCCCTCTCACCCTCCCCTCTCCCTCCCTCTGATCCTCCCCTCTCCCTCCCTCTACCTTCCCTCTACCCTCCCCCTCTCACTCCTCTATCACTCTCCCTCTAATATCGATAAATCCTCTCTCAGTCACTAATCTCTCTCCTCCCTCCTCTCTCCCGCTATCCTCTCATCTACCATTCCCTCTCCACTCCCTCACCCTTCCCTCTCCACTCCCTCTATCCTCCCCTCCTCCCTCTACCCTCCCCTCTCCACTCCCTCTATCCTCTCCCTCTATCCTTTCCCTCTCTCCACTATCCTCTCTCCACCTCTCTCCTCTCCCTCCTCTCCCCTCTCCTCTCCCTCTACCCTTCCCTCTCCCTCCCCTCTATCTTCCCCTCTCCCTCCCCTCTACCCTCCCCTCTCCACTCCCTCTATCCTCTCCTCGATCCTTTCCTCTCTCTCTCACTCACTCAATCACCTCTCCTCCCTCTATCATCTCCCTCTATCCTCTCCCTCTACCCTCCCCTCTCCTCCCTCTATCCTCCCTCTCCCTCCCTCTACCCTTCCTCTCCTCCCTCTATCATCTCCTCCTATCCCCTTTCCCCTCTCCACTCCCTCTATCCCCCTCTCCACTCCCTCTACCATCTCTCTCTCCACTCCCTCTCCCTCCTCTCTCCTCTCCTCTCCCTCTCCTCCCTCTATCCACTCCCTCTCCACTCCTCTCTCTCTCCCTCATCCTCTCCCTCTCTCTCTCTTCCCCTCTCCACTCCCTCTACCTCTCCCTCCCCTCTACCCTCCCTCTCCTCTCCCTCTCCCCTCCTCTCTCCCTCCCTCTCTCCCTCTCCATTCCCTCCTCCCTCTCCCTCTACCCTCCCTCTCCCTCCTCTCCCTTCCCTCTCTCTCCACTCTATCCTCCCTCCTCCCTCCCTCTATCCTCTCCTCTCCCTCCCTCCTACTCCTCTCCTCCTCCATCTCTCCTCTCCTCTATCCTCTCCCTCTCTACTCTCTCTCTCCTCCCCTCTCCCTCCCTCTATCCTCCCCTCTCCACTCCCTCTACCTCTCTCCATTCCCTCTATCACTCTCCCTCTCCCTCCCCTCTCCTCTCTCTCTCCCCTCTCCTCTCCCTCCTACTCTATCCTCTCCTCTCTCACTCCTCTCCTCCCTCTACCCTCCCCTCTCCCTCTCTCCATCCCTCTCTCTCTATCCTTTCCCTCTCCTCCCTCTACCTCTCCCCTCTCCCTCTCCTCTCCCTCCTCCTCTCCTCCCTCTACCCTCCCTCTCTCCTCCCTCTACCCTCCTCTCCTCTCCCTCTCTCTCCCCCTCTCCTCCCTCTCTCTCTCCCCTCTACCCTCTCTCATCCCTCTCTCTCCTCTCCCTCTACCCTCCCCTCTCCTCCTCTCCTCTCCCCTCCTCTCCCTCTCCTCCATCCTCTCCACTCCTCCTCTCCTCTCCTCTCCCTCCCTCTCCCCCTCCCTCTCCTCTCTCTCCCTCTCCCTCCTATCCCTTCCCTCTCTCTCCCTCTACTCTCTCCTCTCACTCCTCTCATATCCTCACCTCTCCACTCCTCTCTACCTCTCCCTCCTACCCTCTCTCTCTCCACTCCTCTCATCCTCTCTCTCTCATCCTCTCCCTCTCTCACTCACTCCTATCCACCTCTCTCCACTCCCTCTAACCTCTCCCGCTATCCTCTACATCTACATATCTCCGCTCCTCTACATACTCTCCTCCTCTATCTCTCTCTATATCTACATATTATCTCTATATATACTCTATACACACATATCCATCTCTATCTTCCATATCTCTATATCCATCTCCATCTCGTCTCCCTCGATCCTTTCCCTCTCTCTCCACTCACTCTATCCACCTCTCTCCACTCCCTCTATCATCTCCCTCATCTCTCCCTCTACCCTCCCTCTCCACTCCTCTATCTCCCCTCTCACTCCCTCTACCCTTCCCTCTCCACTCCCTCTATCATCTCCCTCTATCCTCCCTCTACCCTCCTCTCCATCCTCCCTCTATCCTCCCCTCTCCACTCCCTCTACCCTCCTCTCTCCACTCCCTCTACCCTCCCCTCTCTCTCCCCCTCCTCTCCACTCCCTCTATCCGTTCCCTCTATCCACCTCTCTCCACTCCCTCTATCCTCTCCCTCTACCCTCCCTCACTCCTCCTCTACCCTTCCCTCTCCTCTCTCTATCCTCCCCTCTCCCTCCCTCTACCCTCCCCTCTCCACTCCCTCTATCCTCTCCCTCTATCCACCTCTCTCCTCACTCTATCCTCTCCCTCTATCCTCTCCCTCTACCCTCCCCTCTCCTCCCTCTCTACCCTCTCCACTCCCTCTACCCTCCCTCTCTCCTCCCTCTGCCCTCCTCTCTCCACTCCCTCTACCGTCTCCGCCCTCTATCCTCCTCCCTCTACCCTCCCTCTCCCTCCCCTACCCTCCGTCTCCACTCCCTCTACCCTCCCCTCTCCACTCCCTCTACCCTCCCCTCTCCCTCTACCCTCCCTCTCCACTCCCTCTATCCTCCCTCTCCCCTCCCTCTACCCTTCCCTCTCCACTCCCTCTATCATCTCCCTCTATCCTCTCCCTCTACCCTCCCCTCTCCACTCCTCTATCCTCCCCTCTCCCTCCCTCTACCCTCCTCTCTCCACTCCCCTCCCCTCTCCCTCCCTCTATCCGTTCCCTCTATCCACCTCTCTCCACTCCTCTATCCTCTCCCTCTACCCTCCCCTCTCCACTCCTCTACCCTTCCCTCTCCACTCCCTCTATCCTCCCTCTCCACTCCCTCTATCCTCCCCTCTCCACTCCCTCTACCCTCCCTCTCCACTCCCTCTATCCTCTCCTCTATCCTTTCCCTCTCTACTCCCTCTACCCTCCCCTCTCCACTCCCTCTATCCTCCCTCTCCCTCCCTCTACCCTCTCCATTCCCTCTATCCTCTCCCTCTACCCTCCCCTCTCCACTCCTCTACCCTTCCCTCTCCCTCCCTCTATCCTCCCCTCTATCCTCCCTCTATCCTCCCTCTCCACTCCCTCTACCCTCCCCTCTCCACTCCCTCCATCCTCTCCCTCTATCCTTTCCCTCTCCCTCCCTCTACCCTCCCCTCTCCTCCCTCTATCCTCCCTCTCCCTCCCTCTACCTCCTCTCCCTCCCTCCATCTCTCCCTCTATCCTTTCCTCTCCCTCCCTGTACCCTCCTCTCCCTCCCCTCCATCCTCCCTCTATCCTTTCCCTCTCCACTCCCTCTATCCTCCCCTCTACCCTCTCCATTCCCTCTATCCTCCCTCTACCCTCCCCTCTCCACTCCTCTACCCTTCCTCTCCACTCCCTCTATCCTCCCCTCTCCACTCCCTCTATCCTCCCCTCTCCCTCCCTCTACCCTCCCCTCTCCACTCCCCTCTATCCTCTCCCTCTATCCTTTTTCCCTCTCTCCACTCCCTCTACCCTCCCTCTCCACTCCCTCTATCCTCCCCTCTCCACTCCCTCTACCTTCCCCTCTACCCTTCCCTCTCCACTCCCTCTATCATCTCCCTCTATCCTCTCCCTCTACCTCCCTCTCCACTCCCTCTATCCTCCCCTCTCCCTCCCTCTACCCTCCCTCTCTCCCTCCCTCTACCCTCCTCTCTCCACTCCCCTCCCCTCTCCACTCCCTCTATCCGTTCCCTCTATCCACCTCTCTCCACTCCCTCTATCCTCTCCCTCTACCTCCCCTCTCCTCCTCTACCCTTCCCTCTCCCTCCCTCTATCCTCCCCTCTCCCTCCCTCTATCCTCCCCTCTCCACTCCCTCTACCCTCCCTCTCCACTCCCTCTATCCTCTCCCTCTATCCTTTCCCTCTCTACTCCCTCTACCCTCCCCTCTCCCTCCCTCTATCCTCCCCTCTCCACTCCCTCTACCCTCTCCATTCCCTCTATCCTCTCCCTCTACCCCTCCCCTCTCCACTCCTCTACCCTTCCCTCTCCACTCCCTCTATCCTCCCCTCTCCACTCCCTCTATCCTCCCCTCTCCACTCCCTCTACCCTCCCCTCTCCTCCCTCCATCCTCTCCCTCTATCCTTTCCCTCTCCCTCCCTCTGCCCCTCCCCTCTCCACTCCCTCTACCCTCCCCTCTCCCTCCCTCTATCCTCCCTCTCCACTCCTCTACCCTCCCTCTCCCTCCCTCCATCCTCTCCCTCTATCCTTTCCCTCTCCACTCCCTCTACCCTCCCCTCTCCACTCCCTCCATCCTCTCCCTCTATCCTTTCCCTCTCCACTCCCTCTATCCTCCCCTCTACCCTCTCCATTCCCTCTATCCTCTCCCTCTACCCTCCCCTCTCCACTCCTCTACCCTTCCCTCTCCACTCCCTCTATCCTCCCCTCTCCACTCCTCTATCCTCCCCTCTCCACTCCCTCTACCCTCCCTCTCCCTCCCTCTATCCTCTCCTCTATCCTTTCCCTCTCTCCCCCTCTACCCTCCCCTCTCCACTCCCTCTATCCTCCCCTCTCCCTCCCTCTACCTTCCCCTCTACCCTCCCTCTCCCTCCCTCTATCCTCTCCCTCTATCCTTTCCCTCTCTCAATCCTCTATCCACCTCTCTCCACTCCCTCTATCCTCTCCCGCTATCCTCTCCCTCTACCCTTCCCTCTCCCTCCCTCTACCCTTCCCTCTCCACTCCCTCTATCCTCCCTCTCCACTCCCTCTACCCTCCCCTCTCCACTCCCTCTATCCTCTCCCTCTATCCTTTCCCTCTCTCCACTCAGTCACTCTCTCCACCTCTCTCCACTCCCTCTATCCTCTCCCTCTATCCTCTCCCTCTACCCTTCCCTCTCCACTCCCTCTATCTTCCCCTCTCCACTCCCTCTACCCTCCCCTCTCCACTCCCTCGATCCTCTCCCTCGATCCTTTCCCTCTCTCCACTCACTCTATCCACCTCTCTCCACTCCTCTATCATCTCCTCTATCCTCTCCCTCTACCCTCCCCTCTCCCTCCCTCTATCCTCCCCTCTCCACTCCCTCTACCCTTCCCTCTCCTCCCTCTATCATCTCCCTCTATCCTCTCCCTCTCCCTCCCTCTATCCTCCCCTCTCCACTCCCTCTACCCTCCTCTCTCCCTCCCTCTACCCTCCTCTCTCCTCCCTCTCTACCCTCTAAGATCCGCCCTCTATCCACTCCCTCTACCTCCCTCTCTCCACTCCCTCCATCCTCTCCCTCTATCCTTTCCCTCTCCACTCCCTCTACCCTCTCCACTCCCTCTACCCTCCCCTCTCCTCTCCCTCTACCCTCCTCTCTCCACTCCCTCTACCGTCTCCATTCCCTCTATCCTCTCCCTCTACCCTCCCCTCTCCACTCCTCTACCCTTCCCTCTCCACTCCCTCTATCCTCCCCTCTCCACTCCCTCTATCCTCCCCTCTCCACTCCCTCTACCCTCTCCACTCCCTCTATCCTCTCCCTCTATCCTTTCCCTCTCTACTCCCTCTACCCTCCCCTCTCCACTCCCTCTACCCTCCCCTCTCCACTCCCTCTACCCTCTCCATTCCCTCTATCCTCTCCCTCTACCCTCCCCTCTCCACTCCTCTACCCTTCCCTCTCCACTCCCTCTATCCTCTCCTCTCCACTCCCTCTACCCTCCCCTCTCCACTCCCTCCATCCTCTCCCTCTATCCTTTCCCTCTCCACTCCCTCTACCCTCCCCTCTCCACTCCCTCTACCCTCCCCTCTCCCTCCCTCTACCCTCCCCTCTCCACTCCCTCTACCCTCACCTCTCCTCTCCCCTACCCTCCCCTCTCCCTCCCTCTATCCTCCCCTCTACCCTCTCCATTCCCTCTATCCTCTCCCTCTACCCCTCCCCTCTCCACTCCTCTACCCTTCCCTCTCCCTCCCTCTATCCTCTCCACTCCCTCTATCCTCCCTCTCCCTCCCTCTACCCTCCCCTCTCCACTCCCTCTATCCTCTCCCTCTATCCTTTCCCTCTCTCCCTCCCTCTACCCTCCCCTCTCCCTCCCTCTATCCTCCCCTCTCCCTCCCTCTACCTTCCCCTCTACCCTCCCCTCTCCACTCCCTCTATCCTCTCCCTCTATCCTTTCCCTCTCCAATCACTCTATCCACCTCTCTCCACTCCCTCTAACCTCTCCCGCTATCCTCTACCTCTACCCTTCCCTCTCCACTCCCTCTACCCTTCCCTCTCCACTCCCTCTATCCTCCCCTCTCCACTCCCTCTACCCTCCCGTCTCCACTCCCTCTATCCTCTCCCTCTATCCTCTCCCTCTACCCTTCCCTCTCCACTCCCTCTATCTTCCCCTCTCCACTCCCTCTACCCTCCCCTCTCCACTCCCTCGATCCTCTCCCTCGATCCTTTCCCTCTCTCCACTCACTCTATCCACCTCTCTCCACTCCCTCTATCATCTCCCTCTATCCTCTCCCTCTACCCTCCCCTCTCCACTCCCTCTATCCTCCCCTCTCCACTCCCTCTACCCTTCCCTCTC
This sequence comes from Oncorhynchus nerka, assembly GCF_034236695.1. Classification (NCBI taxonomy): domain Eukaryota; kingdom Metazoa; phylum Chordata; class Actinopteri; order Salmoniformes; family Salmonidae; genus Oncorhynchus; species Oncorhynchus nerka. The sequence goes on from NW_027038876.1 coordinate 14,813, forward strand.
CACTCCCTCTATCATCTCCCTCTATCCTCTCCCTCTACCCTCCCCTCTCCACTCCCTCTATCCTCCCCTCTCCACTCCCTCTACCCTCCTCTCTCCCTCCCTCTACCCTCCTCTCTCCCTCCCCCTCCCCTCTCCACTCCCTCTATCCGTTCCCTCTATCCACCTCTCTCCACTCCCTCTATCCTCTCCCTCTACCCTCCCTCTCCACTCCTCTACCCTTCCCTCTCCACTCTCTCTATCCTCCCCTCTCCACTCCCTCTACCCTCCCCTCTCCACTCCCTCTATCCTCTCCCTCTATCCACCTCTCTCCACTCACTCTATCCTCTCCCTCTATCCTCTCCCTCTACCCTCCCCTCTCCACTCCCTCTACCCTCTCCACTCCCTCTACCCTCCCCTCTCCTCTCCCTCTACCCTCCTCTCTCCACTCCCTCTACCGTCTCCACGCCCTCTATCCTCTCCCTCTACCCTCCCCTCTCCACTCCCACTACCCTCCCGTCTCCACTCCCTCTACCCTCCCCTCTCCACTCCCTCTACCCTCCCCTCTCCACTCCCTCTACCCTCCCCTCTCCACTCCCTCTATCCTCCCCTCTCCACTCCCTCTACCCTTCCCTCTCCACTCCCTCTATCATCTCCCTCTATCCTCTCCCTCTACCCTCCCCTCTCCACTCCCTCTATCCTCCCCTCTCCCTCCCTCTACCCTCCTCTCTCCCTCCCCTCCCCTCTCCACTCCCTCTATCCGTTCCCTCTATCCACCTCTCTCCACTCCCTCTATCCTCTCCCTCTACCCTCCTCTCCACTCCTCTACCCTTCCCTCTCCACTCCCTCTATCCTCCCCTCTCCACTCCCTCTATCCTCCCCTCTCCCTCCCCTCTACCCTCCCCTCTCCACTCCCTCTATCCTCTCCCTCTATCCTTTCCCTCTCTACTCCCTCTACCCTCCCCTCTCCACTCCCTCTATCCTCCCCTCTCCACTCCCTCTACCCTCTCCATTCCCTCTATCCTCTCCCTCTACCCTCCCCTCTCCACTCCTCTACCCTTCCCTCTCCACTCCCTCTATCCTCCCCTCTCCACTCCCTCTATCCTCCCCTCTCCACTCCCTCTACCCTCCCCTCTCCCTCCCTCCATCCTCTCCCTCTATCCTTTCCCTCTCCACTCCCTCTACCCTCCCCTCTCCCTCCCTCTATCCTCCCTCTCCTCCCTCCCTCTACCCTCCCTCTCCACTCCCTCCATCCTCTCCCTCTATCCTTTCCCTCTCACTCCCTGTACCCTCCCTCTCACTCCCTCCATCTCTCCCTCTATCCTTTCCCTCTCCACTCCCTCTATCCTCCCCTCTACCCTCTCCATTCCCTCTATCCTCTCCCTCTACCCTCCCCTCTCCACTCCTCTACCCTTCCCTCTCCACTCCCTCTATCCTCCCCTCTCCACTCCCTCTATCCTCCCCTCTCCACTCCCTCTACCCTCCCCTCTCCACTCCCTCTATCCTCTCCCTCTATCCTTTCCCTCTCTCCACTCCCTCTACCCTCCCCTCTCCACTCCCTCTATCCTCCCCTCTCCACTCCCTCTACCTTCCCCTCTACCCTCCCCTCTCCACTCCCTCTATCCTCTCCCTCTATCCTTTCCCTCTCTCCAATCACTCTATCCACCTCTCTCCACTCCCTCTATCCTCTCCCGCTATCCTCTCCCTCTACCCTTCCCTCTCCACTCCCTCTACCCTTCCCTCTCCACTCCCTCTATCCTCCCCTCTCCACTCCCTCTACCCTCCCCTCTCCACTCCCTCTATCCTCTCCCTCTATCCTTTCCCTCTCTCCACTCAGTCACTCTCTCCACCTCTCTCCACTCCCTCTATCCTCTCCCTCTATCCTCTCCCTCTACCCTTCCCTCTCCACTCCCTCTATCTTCCCCTCTCCACTCCCTCTACCCTCCCCTCTCCACTCCTCGATCCTCTCCCTCGATCCTTTCCCTCTCTCCACTCACTCTATCCACCTCTCTCCCTCCCTCTATCATCTCCTCTATCCTCTCCCTCTACCCTCCCTCTCCACTCCCTCTATCCTCCCCTCTCCACTCCCTCTACCCTTCCCTCTCCACTCCCTCTATCATCTCCCTCTATCCTCTCCCTCTCCACTCCCTCTATCCTCCCCTCTCCACTCCCTCTACCCTCCTCTCTCCACTCCCTCTACCCTCCTCTCTCCACTCCCTCTACCCTCTCCCGCCCTCTATCCACTCCTCTACCCTCCCTCTCCACTCCCTCCATCCTCTCCCTCTATCCTTTCCCTCTCCACTCCCTCTACCCTCTCCACTCCCTCTACCCTCCCCTCTCCTCTCCCTCTACCCTCCTCTCTCCACTCTCCCTCTACCGTCTCCATTCCCTCTATCCTCTCCCTCTACCCTCCCCTCTCCACTCCTCTACCCTTCCCTCTCCACTCCCTCTATCCTCCCCTCTCCCTCCCTCTATCCTCCCCTCTCCACTCCCTCTACCCTCCCTCTCCACTCCCTCTATCCTCTCCCTCTATCCTTTCCCTCTCTACTCCCTCTACCCTCCCCTCTCCACTCCCTCTATCCTCTCCCTCTACCCTCCCCTCTCCACTCCTCTACCCTTCCCTCTCCACTCCCTCTATCCTCCCCTCTCCACTCCCTCTATCCTCCCCTCTCCACTCCCTCTACCCTCCCCTCTCCACTCCCTCCATCCTCTCCCTCTATCCTTTCCCTCTCCACTCCCTCTACCCTCCCCTCTCCACTCCCTCTACCCTCCCCTCTCCACTCCCTCTACCCTCCCTCTCCACTCCCTCTACCCTCACCTCTCCTCTCCCTCTACCTCCCCTCTCCACTCCTCTATCCTCCCCTCTACCCTCTCCATTCCCTCTATCCTCTCCCTCTACCCTCCCCTCTCCACTCCTCTACCCTTCCCTCTCCACTCCTCTATCCTTCCCTCTCCACTCCCTCTATCCTCCCCTCTCCACTCCCTCTACCCTCCCCTCTCCACTCCCTCTATCCTCTCCCTCTATCCTTTCCCTCTCTCCACTCCCTATACCCTCCCCTCTCCACTCCCTCTATCCTCCCCTCTCCACTCCCTCTACCTTCCCCTCTACCCTCCCCTCTCCACTCCCTCTATCCTCTCCCTCTATCCTTTCCCTCTCCAATCACTCTATCCACCTCTCTCCACTCCCTCTATCCTCTCCCGCTATCCTCTACCTCTACCCTTCCCTCTCCACTCCCTCTACCCTTCCCTCTCCACTCCCTCTATCCTCCCCTCTCCACTCCCTCTACCCTCCCGTCTCCACTCCCTCTATCCTCTCCCTCTATCCTCTCCCTCTACCCTTCCCTCTCCACTCCCTCTATCTTCCCCTCTCCACTCCCTCTACCCTCCCCTCTCCACTCCCTCGATCCTCTCCCTCGATCCTTTCCCTCTCTCCACTCACTCTATCCACCTCTCTCCACTCCCTCTATCATCTCCCTCTATCCTCTCCCTCTACCCTCCCCTCTCCACTCCCTCTATCCTCCCCTCTCCACTCCCTCTACCCTTCCCTCTCCACTCCCTCTATCATCTCCCTCTATCCTCTCCCTCTACCCTCCCCTCTCCACTCCCTCTATCCTCCCCTCTCCACTCCCTCTACCCTCCTCTCTCCACTCCCTCTACCCTCCTCTCTCCACTCCCCCTCCCCTCTCCACTCCCTCTATCCGTTCCCTCTATCCACCTCTCTCCACTCCCTCTATCCTCTCCCTCTACCCTCCCCTCTCCACTCCTCTACCCTTCCCTCTCCACTCTCTCTATCCTCCCCTCTCCACTCCCTCTACCCTCCCTCTCCACTCCCTCTATCCTCTCCCTCTATCCACCTCTCCACTCACTCTATCCTCTCCCTCTATCCTCTCCCTCTACCCTCCCCTCTCCACTCCCTCTACCCTCTCCACTCCCTCTATCCGTTCCCTCTATCCACCTCTCTCCACTCCCTCTATCCTCTCCCTCTACCCTCCCCTCTCCACTCCTCTACCCTTCCCTCTCCACTCTCTCTATCCTCCCCTCTCCACTCCCTCTACCCTCCCCTCTCCACTCACTCTATCCTCTCCCTCTATCCTCTCCCTCTACCCTCCCCTCTCCACTCCCTCTACCCTCTCCACTCCCTCTACCCTCCCCTCTCCTCTCCTCTACCCTCCTCTCTCCACTACCTCTACCGTCTCCACGCCCTCTATCCTCTCCCTCTACCCTCTACCCTCCCCTCTCCACTCCCTCTATCCTCCCCTCTCCACTCCCTCTACCCTTCCCTCTCCACTCCCTCTATCATCTCCCTCTATCCTCTCCCTCTCCACTCCCTCTATCCTCCCCTCTCCACTCCCTCTACCCTCCTCTCTCCACTCCCTCTACCCTCCTCTCTCCACTCCCTCTACCCTCTCCACGCCCTCTATCCACTCCCTCTACCCTCCCCTCTCCACTCCCTCCATCCTCTCCCTCTATCCTTTCCCTCTCCACTCCCTCTACCCTCTCCACTCCCTCTACCCTCCCCTCTCCTCTCCCTCTACCCTCCTCTCTCCACTCCCTCTACCGTCTCCATTCCCTCTATCCTCTCCCTCTACCCTCCCTCTCCCTCCTCTACCCTTCCCTCTCCACTCCCTCTATCCTCCCTCTCCACTCCCTCTATCCTCCCCTCTCCACTCCCTCTACCCTCCCCTCTCCACTCCCTCTATCCTCTCCCTCTATCCTTTCCCTCTCTACTCCCTCTACCCTCCCCTCTCCACTCCCTCTATCCTCCCCTCTCCACTCCCTCTACCCTCTCCATTCCCTCTATCCTCTCCCTCTACCCTCCCCTCTCCACTCCTCTACCCTTCCCTCTCCACTCCCTCTATCCTCCCCTCTCCACTCCCTCTATCCTCCCCTCTCCACTCCCTCTACCCTCCCCTCTCCTCCCTCCATCCTCTCCCTCTATCCTTTCCCTCTCCACTCCCTCTACCCTCCCCTCTCCACTCCTCTACCCTCCCCTCTCCACTCCCTCTACCCTCCCTCTCCACTCCCTCTACCCTCACCTCTCCTCTCCCTCTACCCTCCCCTCTCCACTCCTCTATCCTCCCCTCTACCCTCTCCATTCCCTCTATCCTCTCCTCTACCCTCCCCTCTCCACTCCTCTACCCTTCCCTCTCCACTCCCTCTATCCTCCCCTCTCCACTCCCTCTATCCTCCCCTCTCCACTCCCTCTACCCTCCCTCTCCACTCCCTCTATCCTCTCCCTCTATCCTTTCCCTCTCTACTCCCTCTACCCTCCCCTCTCCACTCCCTCTATCCTCCCTCTCCACTCCCTCTACCCTCTCCATTCCCTCTATCCTCTCCCTCTACCCTCCCCTCTCCACTCCTCTACCCTTCCCTCTCCACTCCCTCTATCCTCCCCTCTCCACTCCCTCTATCCTCCCCTCTCCACTCCCTCTACCCTCCCCTCTCCACTCCCTCTACCCTCCCCTCTCCACTCCCTCTACCCTCACCTCTCCACTCCCTCTATCCTCTCCCTCTATCCTTTCCCTCTCTCCAATCACTCTATCCACCTCTCTCGACTCCCTCTATCGTCCTCTATCCTCCTCTCTCCACTCCCGCTATCCTCCTCTCTCCACTCCCGCTATCCTCCTGTCTCCACTCCCTCTATCCTCTCCAGTCCTGGAATCTGAGGCATGAGGGTCTATTAGAGACCCACGACAAACTACCAATTAATCCCCCTCTCCCTCCTCCTCTGCTCACTCCCTCCTTTCCTCCCCTCATCCCTCCCTTTCTCCAAATTGTGAATTGTCCCTCAGACCACAGCCGCCCCCCCGTGTTAGAACAGCAGGGAGAGGTTGGACTTCCAGCTGGAGAGGACAGAGAACTGTATTACATTCCTGCATAATATAACAAACGGAAGTTGAAGGTCATAATTCATCATTCTCTGTGATTTAAGTGTCACCGGTGACAACTTTGTGGAAATTCTTCAAGGTCCTTTCAAATGTTGCCTAATGGACAATGCTAATATTTCATCCCCTCTTCCCGCAAGAAAACAGCTAGATATGACATGCTAATACCACCCCTAGTCCTGTGAAGGCAGAAGTGGATGAAGCTGGGATCTCTCCACACCTGCATTATTCAACACACTGATACACACACACCCTGCGGTCGGTTCGGTGGGCTGAGTGGAGCTGGGCGCCCCAGGGCAACACCTGGCTGCTTCATGCTATCATTGGAGGGAGGGGGGGGGGGCAGCCAGCCAGCAGTACAATGCTCTGACTGTGCCTGTTTGACGAGGCTGACCTTATCTGCCACAGGCATTTATCTCCAGCTCAACCCTGGCTGTGTGTGTTGTGGGGGGTGATGCAGGTGTAGACAGTCATGTGCATTTCATTTGGAATGTTTGTATGTGCCCACCTGTTTGAGTTCTGTCACCTGACCTGTGTAGTACTCACCTGTCATCACCACTGATGCAGAATAGTGTTGTAACAGTGTGTTTGGTCATCTCTACAGAATAGTGTTGTAACAGTGTGTTTGGTCATCTCTACAGAATAGTGTTGTAACAGTGTGTTTGGTCATCTCTACAGAATAGTGTTGTAACAGTGTGTTTGGTCATCTCTACAGAATAGTGTTGTAACAGTGTGTTTGGTCATCTCTACAGAATAGTGTTGTAACAGTGTGTTTGGTCATCTCGACAGAATAGTGTTGTAACTGTGTGTGTGTGTGTGTGTGTGTGTTTGGTCATCTATACAGAATAGTGTTGTAACTGTGTGTGTGTGTGTGTGTGTTTGGTCATCTCGACAGAATAGTGTTGTAACAGTGTGTTTGGTCATCTCGACAGAATAGTGTTGTAACAGTGTGTTTGGTCATCTCTACAGAATAGTGTTGTAACAGTGTGTTTGGTCATCTCTACAGAATAGTGTTGTAACAGTGTGTTTGGTCATCTCTACAGAATAGTGTTGTAACAGTGTGTTTGGTCATCTCTACAGAATAGTGTTGTAACAGTGTGTTTGGTCATCTCTACAGAATAGTGTTGTAACAGTGTGTTTGGTCATCTCTACAGAATAGTGTTGTAACAGTGTGTTTGGTCATCTCTACAGAATAGTGTTGTAACAGTGTGTTTGGTCATCTCTACAGAATAGTGTTGTAACAGTGTGTTTGGTCATCTCTACAGAATAGTGTTGTAACAGTGTGTTTGGTCATCTCTACAGAATAGTGTTGTAACAGTGTGTGTGTGTGTGTGTGTGTGTGTGTGTGTGTGTGTGTGTGTGTGTGTGTGTGTGTGTGTGTTGCAGAGTCAGGTGAGGACCCAGCAGCCTACGACATCCTGGCTAACCCCCCAGGCCCAGGAGAGGAGGAGGACACGAGGCAGGGCTTTGAGTTTGAGTTCTCTGACCGACCCCTCCTGCCCTGCTACAACATTCAGCTCTCCCTCTCACAGGGGTAAGTGTCTGTGTGTCATTATAGGCCCTAGAAATAACATTTTCCCTTCCGGTTCTGACTATAGTTTTGAATTGGTTTCTGTCCTGCAGTAAGCAAAATAATGAGCTTTAGTCTGTCCACCTGTGACCACCCATTACATTACAGTATTGTCACGGTTACCCAGCCACATTATAGCAGTGTTGTTGTTCTCACCAGTAACCCTACACTTCACTGCATGTTGGGTTCCCTCCATCCATCCGTCCCTCCTCTCCCCGTTCCAGTGTGTTATTAAGCAGACGAGAGGAGGGATCATTATGATCAGGGTATCGATAAAGTCATTAGTCACACCGACCTGGGGGAGGGTCATTAGTCACACCGACCTGGGGGAGGGAGGGGGGAGGGTCATTAGTCACACCGACCTGGGGGAGGGGGGGGGGTCATTAGTCACACCGACCTGGCGGAGGGAGGAGGAGGGGGGTGTCATTAACCAGGGGGCTCGCCACAGGAGGAAATGATTTATGTGGAGGGAAGAAGGTAGACTAGTAGAAGCAGAGCTCTTTAATACTGTGGGTTGCTCTGATATGAGGGAGGAGAAACATTAGGGGGTTGGAGAGGAACAGAGAGGGTGGGTAAAGAGACAGAGAGGAGGTTGGATAGAGGATTTTAGAGAGAACGATGGGAGGATTGATAGGATGGTAGAGAGAGAGCGAGAGGAGGTTTGATAGAAGGATGGTAGAGAGAGGAAATTTGATAGGATGGTAGAGAGAGAGGAGATTTGATAGGATGGTAGAGAGAGAGGAGATTTGATAGGATGGTAGAGAGAGATGAGATTTGATAGGATGGTAGAGAGAGAGGAGATTTGATAGGATGGTAGAGAGAGAGGAGATTTGATAGGATGGTAGAGAGAGAGGAGATTTGATAGGATGGTAGAGAGAGATGAGATTTGATAGGATGGTAGAGAGAGAGGAGATTTGATAGGATGGTAGAGAGAGAGAGTGAGAGAGAGGTTTGATAGGATGGTAGAGAGAGAGGAGATTTGATAGGATGGTAGAGAGAGAGGAGATTTGATAGGATGGTAGAGAGAGAGGAGATTTGATAGGATGGTAGAGAGAGAGGAGATTTGATAGGATGGTAGAGAGAGAGGAGATTTGATAGGATGGTAGAGAGAGAGGAGATTTGATAGGATGGTAGAGAGAGAGGAGATTTGATAGGATGGTAGAGAGAGAGAGTGAGAGAGAGGTTTGATAGGATGGTAGAGAGAGAGGAGATTTGATAGGATGGTAGAGAGAGAGGAGATTTGATATACGGATGGTAGAAAGAGAGAGTGAGAGAGAGGTTTGATAGGATGGTAGAGAGAGAGGAGATTTGATATAAGGATGGTAGAAAGAGAGAGTGAGAGAGAGGTTTGATAGGATGGTAGAGAGAGAGGAGATTTGATATAAGGATGGTAGAAAGAGAGAGTGAGAGAGAGGTTTGATAGGATGGTAGAGAGAGAGGAGATTTGATATAAGGATGGTAGAAAGAGAGAGTGAGAGAGAGGTTTGATAGGATGGTAGAGAGAGAGAGTGAGAGAGGTTTGATAGGATGGTAGAAAGAGAGAGTGAGAGAGAGGTTTGATAGGATGGTAGAGAGAGAGGAGATTTGATAGAAGGATGGTAGAAAGAGAGAGTGAGAGAGAGGTTTGATAGGATGGTAGAAAGAGAGGAGTTTTGATATAAGGATGGTAGAAAGAGAGAGTGAGAGAGAGGTTTGATAGGATGGTAGAGAGAGAGAGTGAGAGAGAGGTTTGATAGGATGGTAGAGAGAGAGGAGATTTGATAGGATGGTAGAAAGAGAGAGTGAGAGAGAGGTTTGATAGGATGGTAGAAAGAGAGAGTGAGAGAGAGGTTTGATAGGATGGTAGAGAGAGAGAGTGAGAGAGAGGTTTGATAGGATGGTAGAGAGAGAGGAGATTTGATAGGATGGTAGAGAGAGAGGAGATTTGATAGGATGGTAGAAAGAGAGAGTGAGAGAGAGGTTTGATAGGATGGTAGAAAGAGAGAGTGAGAGAGAGGTTTGATAGGATGGTAGAGAGAGAGAGTGAGAGAGAGGTTTGATAGGATGGTAGAGAGAGAGGAGATTTGATAGGATGGTAGAGAGAGAGGAGATTTGACAGGATGGTAGAGAGAGAGGAGATTTGATAGAAGGATGGTAGAAAGAGCGAGTGAGAGAGAGGTTTGATAGGATGGTGGAGAAAGAGAGGATGGTAGAGAGAGAGGAGGTTTGGTAGGATGGTGGAGAAAGAGGATGGTAGAGAGAGGAGGTTTGGTAGGATGGTAGAGAAAGAGAGGATGTTAGAGAGAGAGGAGGTTTGGTAGCATGGTGGAGAAAGAGGATGGTAGAGAGAGGAGGTTTGGTAGGATGGTGGAGAAAAAGAAGATGGTAGAGAGAGAGGAGGTTTGGTAGGATGGTGGAGAAAGAGGATGGTAGAGAGAGGAGGTTTGGTAGGATGGTGGAGAAAGAGAGGATGGTAGAGAGATGAGGTTTGATAGGATGGTGGAGAAAGAGAGGATGGTAGAGAGAGAGGAGGCTTGGTAGAAGGATGGTGGAGAAAGAGAGGATGGTAGAGAGAGAGGAGGTTTGGTAGGATGGTGGAGAAAAAGAGGATGGTAGAGAGAGAGGAGGTTTGGTAGGATGGTGGAGAAAGAGGATGGTAGAGAGAGGAGGTTTGGTAGGATGGTGGAGAAAAAGAGGATGGTAGAGAGAGAGGAGGTTTGGTAGAAGGATGGTGGAGAAATAGAGGATGGTAGAGAGAGAGGAGGCTTGGTAGGATGGTGGAGAAAAAGAGGATGGTAGAGAGAGAGGAGGTTTGGTAGGATGGTGGAGAAAGAGGATGGTAGAGAGAGGAGGTTTGGTAGGATGGTGGAGAAAGAGGATGGTAGAGAGACGAGGTTTGATAGGATGGTGGAGAAAGAGAGGATGGTAGAGAGAGAGGAGGCTTGGTAGAAGGATGGTGGAGAAAGAGAGGATGGTAGAGAGAGAGGAGGTTTGGTAGGATGGTGGAGAAAAAGAGGATGGTAGAGAGAGGAGGTTTGGTAGAAGGTTGGTGGAGAAAGAGAGGATGGTAGAGAGAGAGTAGGTTTGGTAGAAGGATGGTGGAGAAAGAGAGGATGGTAGAGAGAGGAGGTTTGGTAGGATGGTGGAGAAAAAGAGGATGGTAGAGAGAGGAGGTTTGGTAGAAGGTTGGTGGAGAAAGAGAGGATGGTAGAGAGAGAGGAGGTTTGGTAGAAGGATGGTGGAGAAAGAGAGGATGGTAGAGAGAGAGAGGATGGCAGAGAGAGGAGGTTTGGTAGAAGGATGGTGGAGAAAGAGAGGATGGTAGAGAGAGAGGAGATTTGGTAGAAGGATGGTGGAGAAAGAGAGGATGGCAGAGAGAGGAGGTTTGGTAGAAGGATGGTGGAGAAAGAGAGGATGGTAGAGAGAGAGAGGATGGCAGAGAGAGGAGATTTGGTAGAAGGATGGTGGAGAAAGAGAGGATGGCAGAGAGAGGAGGTTTTTTAGGATGGTAGAGAGAAATATATAGAAGATGGAGATTGACGCTACGCAGCACGGCAGGCTGCAGTTAGCTGGAGACGTTAGCTAGAGACGTGTGTGAATGCAGACAGCGCTAATTGCCTCCCACACCGTTTTCCTCCCGGCCTCGTCACTCACCCTCTCTTCCTCCCCTCCCTCTCATTCTCTCCCTCTTGGCTGCAGCGCACTGTTCTGTGTAATCTTCAGTCTGAGCACCGCTCTCTCTCTCTCTCCATCTCTCAGCGGAGCTCCCCTCCCCCAGTCTTTCTTTCTCTCTCCATCTCTCAGCGGAGCTCCCCTCCCCCACTCTTTCTTTCTCTCTCGCTCTGCTCTCGTTCTCTCTCTCCTCTTGTCTCTCTCGGATCGCTCTGCTCTTCTGGCTGATGCAGTATTAATGGATCTCCTGGGCTGTGAGGCCGGCCTGCGCTCTCTCTCACACACACACACACACACACACACACACACACACACACGGAGGCTCGGCAGCGCTTGCATTTACACTCCTCTCCCCATTCAGCTGCTCCCCAGCCGCAGCGCTACACAGCTAACCATTTCAAGTGCTATCGATTTGAACACCGCCTGTTGTTCATCACCTACCCTACCGTGTGTGTGGGGGGGATTCACAGAGCACCCTCAGAAAAGCCTTTGTGTTTATATGTGTGTGACAGATGTTGAAAACCCCAACCACGGTGCTACAGCCCATAATTACAGCTAGTGTTGAAAAGCTGGAGCCACTGGTGTCACATCACAAGTGTAGAGCCGTTCTAACCCGTTCCCTCTCTCCCTCCCCCTCAGTCCCAGAAACTGGCTGCTCCTATCAGACGTCCTGAAGAGACTCAGAATGTCCTCCAGGGCGTTCAGGGCAGCCTTCGCCCATCTGGAGGTAGCAACCATCGCCGAGGCAGAGTTCTACAAGCAGGCGTCACTGTCGCAGCTCTTCTCATGCCCCGACGAGCTCGCCGCCTTCCTCCCCGACAGCAAGGAGCTGCTGGACCTGGTTGAGACCAGCTCGGAGCTGGCTGCGCTGCTGGGCTCCTCGCTAGAGTGTTTGGACAGCCGATGGGAGCCCAAAGGGGCCCGGGTCAAAGCTAAAGCCCACTCGTGACCCTGAGATACACACACAGAGGGTGACTCTCAATAAGATCTACTTTCTCCTGAAGTGGACACTCCTTCACTAGTTCCCACAAATCTGGTGCAGTTATTTGGCTAGTGGTAGTTTTCCACCATGTTTCTCATACCAGTCCTTTCCTTTGAAATCGGTGAAGGGAAGTGAACACTTTGGGAGGAAGGAGAGAGTATTGGGACGTAGCCAACACACACACATGCTCCATGTGTACGTTCCCATGCCCTGTGAGGACTGGACGTTGAATACTGGACAGTATCCCTTCAAAGAGGAAACAGACCCCAGCGCCACACAAACTGCATTTTTTAAATAAATATATGATATATGTGTACATTAACAGCCGATTTTATTTGTTCTATATATATATATATATATATATATATGTATGTATATCCATACTGTATATCTGCTGCTTTGGTTGTCATGTTGTGGTCAGTTGTGGGTTTTGACACTGTTTGGGTTGACTAGGCTTAGTGAACAGGTCAGGAGCAATGTGAGTCGAATGTGGACCTCTGAGGTAAAGGTTATTGTTTGACTTTGTATCATGGCAGTGCACTTGATTTGAGCTTTACCGACCCATTGGACTTTGATAGACATATATATATAGAAGTGAACTGTGACAAAAACATTTTAGCACTCATGGCTCATCCCAAAGATTTGGGGATTTTATTTTCAACATTGTCTAAAAACCTAGCTTTATTTGTATCTTATTTATGACAATGAGGAATTAAGATAGTTGATGTGGGTTTTTTGTAAAAATATAAATGTAAAATACTACAAGACATTTCAATTGAAGAGTGAGATTCATGCTTGAACTTGTAAATAAGATGACCATTTCAGTAACTGTTTTTCTGACTGGGGTGTTTGATTTGTTTGTTTGTTTTGGCAATGTAAGTGTTTAAACTTTGTAATTAAATACACTATTATTTGTATTTATATTTTACAAAAAAAATAATTTAAATAAATCGCAATACAAGTTAACCTTTATCGTATTTTATTCATCTAAATCATTTCCATTTTTAGGTTTGTGAAATTCCGTAATTTACCCAAAATTCCCAGTTTTCCCAGAAATTCTTGTTGTAGGATTCCTCCCTTTTCCGGGACTTTTCCAACCAGGACTATGGAAAAAGTTTGTCACCTATTTATTTGGTCTGAAAAATACTTTACTATTCACATTTGCCACTATGAATAACCTACCTCTCGATTTTGGATAATCTAGTCTAGAAATACAGTGCTCCCACACAGTTTTTTCTCTTGCAGTCTGGTGGTTTGTGTGTGTATTGAATCCTGGTTTTAACTTGCCACGCTGGCTCTCGCGTTCCGCTCCGCTCTCAGGGCACTATACTTTCCATCCGTGTTGATCTTGTTTTAGAAAGAGGAAGAGACTTGTTGCCAGCAGGAATAGTTTGGTTCGAGTCAAAAGTAGGCTAACCCTTGTCCCCAGGATCCCAAACGCTTATATTTCCACTACGCCCTTCACACACACAGTTCTCCGTAGTTAAGTAGAAAAGTCTGTCAGATTGTGGGGAGAAATAGGACCTAATTTATTATTCCGTGGTTGTTGTTGTTGGCCTTGAAATAGCGAAAGATGAATTGTTTGTGTTTGCGTAATACCCAGATCAGTGTTTTACAAAGCCATGCAGGCTAACAAACACCGCCAACAAGTTGACACAATCTACCCCGGCATAGCAGCGCCTGACTATCCGCAGGAAAGCCTGTTTGCGCAAGATGCATGTTGTTTCATCTGTAGTCCTTTTCTAGCTCATCAAAATGAACGTCTGTCGGTCTTGTTGATTTACCTCCGGTGTTTTATGTCGAAAGTATCCCCTAGGCATCACACGTTTCCCCCGTCATATTTTATTTTATTTCCAAAAATAATGACTATCCTATTTATTGCCCCTTTATTCGTGTGCTAGCATGGTCCGATAAAGTATGCCTATTTGAAATGTAGGCTATCGCCTATATCCAAAATCAGCCATCAACATTAGAAACAATCTAACCATTTTTGTATGTAGGCTAACATTATCAATTAAGCAAACTGGTAACGTTTTCTCTTCTGCCACACCAATTAGCGAGGTTTGGCTAGATTTTCCCTCTCCTGGTCTTTTTTTGGGGGTGAAACGTGTGAAGGCTACTTGATTAAAAAACTATAAATTACATTAGTGGGGTAATTATTTCCTTCCCGTCCTCAGATTGGAGCTGCCACGTGGGCTAATCCCCCGTTTATCTATTCGCTGTGACATTGGAGGCTCTGGAGCGCGGAGGGGCGTGTGGAGAGGGGGAGAGATAAAGGAAGCCTTGGCGGCAGTACCCGGGCGCATCTGTTGAGAGGCGGACCTGCACGCTCTCTACATACATTGTTTACCGCTGTCATAAAGACGTGCGCGTACACACATTCTCGAACCTAGGCGTGTATACAGTATTTATGTGCATGTGTCTGTCAAGGGGGAGGTCGGGCTGTGGGAGTAAAGTGCTTGTAGCGGAGACGCGCAGATTCTAGTTTGGGCAGGAAGAAGGGGGGAAAAAACTTTCAAGTGGATTAAATAACCTCGAAACTAATAAATTCAGCGTAGGCCTTTCAGGACGCTACGCAATGCGGTGCCGAAGCACCAGGCCTTCAGAGACAGAGGGAGTACGAAGCGGGGCTAAGGTGTTTGCAATCAATCTCAGACTAAAGCGGGGGAGGGAGCCTCACTGAAAAGATCGCATTATTCTGCTCTACAAAGGAAATCGGAGAGTGCCGTCTCTAGGGGCCCTTGGCTGCATATTATAAGAGAGACAGAGAAGCAGAAAGAGAGGGATTCTGAGGTGTAGTGTGAATTGTGTGTGTGGGGGGTGTCTTGTCTCACACCCCTAGTGTGCATCTCCATGATTTAGCTGCCAGATACTAAACTGACATTAATACCATACATGGCTTAACCTATAGAATGAAATCCAATCCAAAAATTGACCTCTGGAAGTCTAGAATCTTTATGACTTACCAGTTGGTATTCAGACACCCTTCCACACACATTGTTGGACACAGAGGGTAGGCTAGGGTGTGAGACAGAAGGCTTTATGTATGGCTACGTACACACACACGTACACACACACACACACACACATCGCTGCTCTCTCTGGTAGGTAACAGCTACCATCTGCTCCCCCTAACAGATATGAGAACGGGAGAGGACTGGATGGGGGAGGAGAGGTCTAGAGGATTGGAGAGGAGAGGTCTAGAGGAGTGGAGAGGTCTAGAGGAGTGGAGAGGAGAGGTCTAAAGGAGTGGAGAGGAGAGGTCTAGAGGAGTGGAGAGGAGAGGTCTAGAGGAGTGGAGAGGAGAGGTCTAGAGGAGAGGAGAGGTCTAGAAGAGTGGAAAGGAGAGGAGTGGAGAGGAGAGATCTAGAGGAGTGGAGAGGAGAGGACGGGATGGGAGAGGAGAGGACTGGACAGGAGAGGAGAGGACGGGATGGGAGAGGTCTAGAGGAGTGGAGAGGACGGGATGGGAGAGGTCTAGAGGAGTGGACAGGAGAGGAGAGGACTGGATGGGAGAGGTCTAGAGGAGTGGACAGGAGAGGAGAGGACGGGATGGGAGAGGTCTAGAGGAGTGGACAGGAGAGGAGAGGACGGGATGGGAGAGGTCTAGAGGAGTGGACAGGAGAGGAGAGGGCGGGATGGGAGAGGTCTAGAGGAGTGGAGAGGAGAGGACTGGATGGGAGAGGTGTAGAGGAGTGGACAGGAGAGGAGAGGACGGGATGGGAGAGGTCTAGAGGAGTGGAGAGGAGAGGACTGGATGGGAGAGGTCTAGAGGAGTGGACAGGAGAGGAGAGGACGGGATAGGAGAGGTATAGAGGAGTGGACAGGAGAGGACGGGATGGCAGAGGTCTAGAGGAGTGGACAGGAGAGGGCGGGATAGGGAGAGGTCTAGAGGAGTGGACAGGAGAGGAGAGAGGACGGGATAGGGAGAGGTCTAGGAGGAGTGGACAGAGAAGAGAGGACTGGATGGGAGAGGTCTAGAGGAGTGGACAGGAGAGGACGGGATGGGAGAGGTCTAGAGGAGTGGACAGAGAGACGGGATAGGGAGAGGTCTAGAGGAGTGGACAGGAGAGGAGAAGGCTGGATGGGAGAGGTCTAGAGGAGTGGAGAGGAGAGGACGGGATGGGAAAGGTCTAGAGGAGTGGACAGGAGAGAGAGGACTGGATGGGAGAGGTTTAGAGGAGTGGACAGGAGAGGACAGGATGGGAGAGGTCTAGAGGAGGGAGAGAGAGACGGGGATGGGATGGGAGAGGTCTAGAGGAGTGGACAGGAGAGGAGAGGACGGGATGGGAGAGGTCTAGAGGAGTGGAGAGGAGAGGACGGGATGGGAAAGGTCTAGAGGAGTGGACAGGAGAGGAGAGGACTGGATGGGAGAGGTTTAGAGGAGTGGACAGGAGAGGAGAGGACAGGATGGGAGAGGTCTAGAGGAGTGGAGAGGAGAGGACGGGATGGGAGAGGTCTAGAGGAGTGGAGAGGAGAGGACTGGATCGGAGAGGTCTAGAGGAGTGGACAGGAGAGGAGAGGACGGGATGGGAGAGGTCTAGAGGAGTGGACAGGAGAGGACAGGATGGGAGAGGTATAGAGGAGTGGACAGGAGAGGAGAGGACGGGATGGGAGAGGTCTATAGGAGTGGAGAGGAGAGGACGGGATGGTAGAGGTCTAGAGGAGTGGACAGGAGAGGAGAGGCCTGGATGGGAGAGGTCTAGAGGAGTGGACAGGAGAGGAGAAGACTTGATGGGAGAGGTCTAGAGGAGTGGACAGGAGAGAGAGGTCTAGAGGAGTGGGCAGGAGAGGACTGGATGGGAGAGGTCTAGAGGAGTGGACAGGAGAGGGACAGGATGGGAGAGGTCTAGAGGAGTGGACAGGAGAGAGAGGACAAGGATGGGAGAGGTCTAGAGGAGTGGACAGGAGAGGAGAGGACGGGATGGGAGAGGTCTAGAGGAGTGGACAGGAGAGGAGAGGACGGGATGGGAGAGGTCTAGAGGAGTGGACAGGAGAGGACGGGATGGCAGAGGTATAGAGGAGTGGACAGGAGAGGAGAGGACGGGATGGGAGAGGTCTATATGAGTGGAGAGGACGGGATGGGAGAGGTCTAGAGGAGAGGACAGGAGAGGAGAGGATTGGATGGGAGAGGTCTAGAGGAGTGGACAGGAGAGGAGAGGACTTGATGGGAGAGGTCTAGAGGAGTGGCCAGGAGAGGAGAGGACTGGATGGGAGAGGTCTAGAGGAGTGGGAAGGAGAGGACTGGATGGGAGAGGTCTAGAGGAGTGGACAGGAGAGGACGGGATGGGAGAGGTCTAGAGGAGTGGACAGGAGAGGAGAGGAAGGGATGGGAGAGTTCTAGAGGAGTGGACAGGAGAGGAGAGGACGGAATGGGAGAGGTCTAGAGGGGTGGACAGGAGAGGAGAGGAGGATGGGAGAGGTCTAGAGGAGTGGACAGGAGAGGTCTAGAGGAGTGGACAGGAGAGGAGAGGACGGGATGGGAGAGGTCTAGAGGAGTGGAGAGGAGAGGACGGGATGGGAGAGGTCTAGTGGAGTGGACAGGAGAGGAGAGGACTGGATGGGAGAGGTCTAGAGGAGTGGACAGGAGAGGAGAGGGCGGGATAGGAGAGGTCTAGAGGAGTGGAGAGGAGAGGACTGGATGGGAGAGGTGTAGAGGAGTATACAGGAGAGGAGAGGACGGGATGGGAGAGGTCTAGAGGAGTGGAGAGGACTGGATGGGAGAGGTCTAGAGGAGTGGACAGGAGAGGAGAGGACGGGATGGGAGAGGTCTAGAGGAGTGGACAGGAGAGGAGAGGACTGGATGGGAGAGGTCTAGAGGAGTGGACAGGAGAGGAGAGGACAGGATGGGAGAGGTCTAGAGGAGTGGACAGGAGAGGAGAGGACGGGATGGGAGAGGTCTAGAGGAGTGGACAGGAGAGGAGAGGACGAGATGGGAGAGGTCTAGAGGAGTGGAGAGGAGAGGACGGGATGGGAAAGGTCTAGAGGAGTGGACAGGAGAGGAGAGAATGGGATGGGAGAGGTCTAGAGGAGTGGACAGGAGAGGAGAGGACAGGATGGGAGAGGTCTAGAGGAGTGGACAGGAGAGGAGAGGACGGGATGGGAGAGGTCTAGAGGAGTGGAGAGGAGAGGACTGGATGGGAGAGGTCTAGAGGAGTGGACAGGAGAGGAGAGGACGGGATGGGAGAGGTCTAGAGGAGTGGACAGGAGAGGAGAGGCCTGGATGGGAGAGGTCTAGAGGATTGGACAGGAGAGGAGAAGACTTGATGGGAGAGGTCTAGAGGAGTGGACAGGAGAGGAGAGGACTGGATTGGAGAGGTCTAGAGGAGTGGGCAGGAGAGGACTGGATGGGAGAGGTCTAGAGGAGTGGACAGGAGAGGACAGGATGGGAAAGGTCTAGAGGAGTGGACAGGAGAGGAGAGAATGGGATGGGAGAGGTCTAGAGGAGTGGACAGGAGAGGAGAGGACAGGATGGGAGAGGTCTAGAGGAGTGGACAGGAGAGGAGAGGACGGGATGGGAGAGGTCTAGAGGAGTGGAGAGGAGAGGAGAGGACTGGATGGGAGAGGTCTAGAGGAGTGGACAGGAGAGGAGAGGACGGGATGGGAGAGGTCTAGAGGAGTGGACAGGAGAGGAGAGGCCTGGATGGGAGAGGTCTAGAGCAGTGGACAGGAGAGGAGAAGACTTGATGGGAGAGGTCTAGAGGAGTGGACAGGAGAGGAGAGGACTGGATTGGAGAGGTCTAGAGGAGTGGGCAGGAGAGGACTGGATGGGAGAGGTCTAGAGGAGTGGACAGGAGAGGACAGGATGGGAGAGGTCTAGAGGAGTGGACAGAGAGAGAGGACGGGATGGGAGAGTTCTAGAGGAGTGGAGAGGAGAGGACGGGATGGGAGAGGTCTAGAGGAGTGGACAGGAGAGGAGAGGACTGGATGGGAGAGGTCTAGAGGAGTGGACAGGAGAGGAGAGGACGGGATGGGAGAGGTCTAGAGGAGTGGACAGGAGAGGAGAGGACGGGATGGGAGAGGTCTAGAGGAGTGGACAGGAGAGGAGAGGGCGGGATGGGAGAGGTCTAGAGGAGTGGAGAGGAGAGGACTGGATGGGAGAGGTGTAGAGGAGTGGACAGGAGAGGAGAGGACGGGATGGGAGAGGTCTAGAGGAGTGGAGAGGAGAGGACTGGATGGGAGAGGTCTAGAGGAGTGGACAGGAGAGGAGAGGACGGGATGGGAGAGGTCTAGAGGAGTGGACAGGAGAGGACGGGATGGGAGAGGTCTAGAGGAGTGGACAGGAGAGGAGAGGACGGGATGGGAGAGGACTAGAGGAGTGGAGAGGAGAGGACGGGATGGGAAAGGTCTAGAGGAGTGGACAGGAGAGGAGAGGACTGGATGGGAGAGGTTTAGAGGAGTGGACAGGAGAGGAGAGGACAGGATGGGAGAGGTCTAGAGGAGTGGAGAGGAGAGGACGGGATGGGAGAGGTCTAGAGGAGTGGAGAGGAGAGGACTGGATCGGAGAGGTCTAGAGGAGTGGACAGAGAGAGAGGACAGGATGGGAGAGGTCTAGAGGAGTGGACAGGAGAGGACAGGATGGGAGAGGTATAGAGGAGTGGACAGGAGAGGAGAGGACGGGATGGGAGAGGTCTAGGAGGAGAGAGGACAGGACGAGGATGGGAGAGGTCTAGAGGAGTGGACAGGAGAGAGGTCTAGAGGTGGACAGGAGAGGAAGAGGACGGGATGGGAGAGGTCTAGAGGAGGGAGGAGAGGACGGGAGAGAGGTCTAGAGTGGACAGGAGAGGAGGACTGGATGGGAGAGGTCTAGAGGAGTGGACAAGAGGAGGGATGGGAGAGAGGAGAGAGGAGAGGACTGGATGGGAGAGGTCTAGAGGAGTGGACAGGAGAGGAGAAGGACGGGATGGGAGAGGTCAAGAGGAGTGGAGAGGACTGGATGGGGAGAGGTCTAGAGGAGTGGACAGGATGGAGAGAGGACGGGATGGGAGAGGTCTAGAGGAGGAGAGGACTGGATGGGAGAGGTCTAGAGGAGTGGACAGGAGAGGAGAGGACAGGATGGAAGAGGTCTAGAGGAGTGGACAGGAGAGGAGAGGACGGGATGGGAGAGGTCTAGAGCAGTGGACAGGAGAGGAGAGGACGAGATGGGAGAGGTCTAGAGGAGTGGAGAGGAGAGGACGGGATGGGAAAGGTCTAGAGGAGTGGACAGGAGAGGAGAGGACAGGATGGGAGAGGTCTAGAGGAGTGGACAGGAGAGGAGAGGACGGGATGGGAGAGGTCTAGAGGAGTGGAGAGGAGAGGACTGGATGGGAGAGGTCTAGAGGAGTGGACAGGAGAGGAGAGGACGGGATGGGAGAGGTCTAGAGGAGTGGACAGGAGAGGAGAGGCCTGGATGGGAGAGGTCTAGAGGAGTGGACAGGAGAGGAGAGGGCGGGATGGGAGAGGTCTAGAGGAGTGGAGAGGAGAGGACTGGATGGGAGAGGTGTAGAGGAGTGGACAGGAGAGGAGAGGACGGGATGGGAGAGGTCTAGAGGAGTGGAGAGGAGAGGACTGGATGGGAGAGGTCTAGAGGAGTGGACAGGAGAGGAGAGGACGGGATGGGAGAGGTCTAGAGGAGTGGACAGGAGAGGACGGGATGGGAGAGGTCTAGAGGAGTGGACAGGAGAGGAGAGGACGGGATGGGAGAGGACTAGAGGAGTGGAGAGGAGAGGACTGGATGGGAGAGGTCTAGAGGAGTGGACAGGAGAGGAGAGGACAGGATGGGAGAGGTCTAGAGGAGTGGAGAGGAGAGGACGGGATGGGAGAGGTCTAGAGGAGTGGAGAGGAGAGGACTGGATCGGAGAGGTCTAGAGGAGTGGACAGGAGAGGAGAGGACGGGATGGGAGAGGTCTAGAGGAGTGGACAGGAGAGGACAGGATGGGAGAGGTATAGAGGAGTGGACAGGAGAGGAGAGGACGGGATGGGAGAGGTCTATAGGAGTGGAGAGGAGAGGACGGGATGGGAGAGGTCTAGAGGAGTGGACAGGAGAGGTCTAGAGGAGTGGACAGGAGAGGAGAGGACGGGATGGGAGAGGTCTAGAGGAGTGGAGAGGAGAGGACGGGATGGGAGAGGTCTAGAGGAGTGGACAGGAGAGGAGAGGACTGGATGGGAGAGGTCTAGAGGAGTGGACAAGAGAGGAGAGGGCGGGATGGGAGAGATCTAGAGGAGTGGAGAGGAGAGGACTGGATGGGAGAGGTGTAGAGGAGTGGACAGGAGAGGAGAGGACGGGATGGGAGAGGTCTAGAGGAGTGGAGAGGACTGGATGGGAGAGGTCTAGAGGAGTGGACAGGAGAGGAGAGGACGGGATGGGAGAGGTCTAGAGGAGTGGAGAGGACTGGATGGGAGAGGTCTAGAGGAGTGGACAGGAGAGGAGAGGACAGGATGGAAGAGGTCTAGAGGAGTGGACAGGAGAGGAGAGGACGGGATGGGAGAGGTCTAGAGCAGTGGACAGGAGAGGAGAGGACGAGATGGAGAGGTCTAGAGGAGGAGAGGAGAGGACAGGATGGGAGAGGTCTAGAGGAGTGGACAGGAGAGGAGAGAATGGGATGGGAGAGGTCTAGAGGAGTGGACAGGAGAGGACAGGATGGGAGAGGTCTAGAGGAGTGGACAGGAGAGGAGAGGACGGGATGGGAGAGGTCTAGAGGAGTGGAGAGGAGAGGACTGGATGGGAGAGGTCTAGAGGAGTGGACAGGAGAGGAGAGGACGGGATGGGAGAGGTCTAGAGGAGTGGACAGGAGAGGAGAGGCCTGGATGGGAGAGGTCTAGAGGAGTGGACAGGAGAGGAGAAGACTTGATGGGAGAGGTCTAGAGGAGTGGACAGAGAGAGGACTGGATTGAGGAGGTCTAGAGGAGTGGGCAGGAGAGGACTGGATGGGAGAGGTCTAGAGGAGTGGACAGGAGAGGACAGGATGGGAGAGGTCTAGAGGAGTGGACAGGAGAGGAGAGGACGGGATGGGAGAGTTCTAGAGGAGTGGACAGGAGAGGAGAGGACGGGATGGGAGAGTTCTAGAGGAGGGACAGGAGAGGAGAGGACTGGATGGGAGAGGTCTAGAGGAGTGGACAGGAGAGGAGAGGACTGGATGGGAGAGGTCTAGAGAGTGACAGGAGAGGAGAGGACGGGATGGGAGAGGTGTAGAGGAGGGACAGGAGAGGAGAGGACGGGATGGGAGAGGTCTAGAGGAGTGGACAGGAGAGGAGAGGGCGGGATGGGAGAGGTCTAGAGGAGTGGAGAGGAGAGGACTGGATGGGAGAGGTGTAGAGGAGTGGACAGGAGAGGAGAGGACGGGATTGGGAGAGGTCTAGAGGAGTGGAGAGAGAGGACTGGATGGGAGAGGTCTAGAGGAGTGGACAGGAGAGGAGAGGACGGGATGGGAGAGGTCTAGAGGAGTGGACAGGAGAGGACGGGATGGGAGAGGTCTAGAGGAGTGGACAGGAGAGGAGAGGACGGGATGGGAGAGGTCTAGAGGAGTGGAGAGGAGAGGACGGGATGGGAAAGGTCTAGAGGAGTGGACAGGAGAGGAGAGGACTGGATGGGAGAGGTTTAGAGGAGTGGACAGGAGAGGAGAGGACAGGATGGGAGAGGTCTAGAGGAGTGGAGAGGAGAGGACGGGATGGGAGAGGTCTAGAGGAGTGGAGAGGAGAGGACTGGATCGGAGAGGTCTAGAGGAGTGGACAGGAGAGGAGAGGACGGGATGGGAGAGGTCTAGAGGAGTGGACAGGAGAGGACAGGATGGGAGAGGTATAGAGGAGTGGACAGGAGAGAGAGGACGGGATGGGAGAGGTCTAGAGGAGGAGAGGAGAGGACGGGATGGGAGAGGTCTAGAGGAGTGGACAGGGAGAGGTCTAGAGGAGGACAGGAGAGGAGAGGACGGGATGGGAGAGGTCTAGAGGAGTGGAGAGGAGAGGACGGGATGGGAGAGGTCTAGAGGAGGGACAGGAGAGGAGAGGACTGGATGGGAGAGGTCTAGAGGAGGGACAAGAGAGGAGAGGGCGGGATGGGAGAGATCTAGAGGAGTGGAGAGGAGAGGACTGGATGGGAGGGAGAGAGTGGAAAGGAGAGGAGAGGACGGGATGGAGAGGCTCCAGAGGAGAGGACTGGATGGGAGAGGTCTAGAGGAGTGGACAGGAGAGGAGAGGACGGGGATGGGAGAGGTCTAGAGGAGTGGACAGGAGAGGAGAGGACTGGATGGGAGAGGTTCTAGAGGAGTGGACAGGAGAGGAGAGGACAGGATGGAAGAGGTCTAGAGGAGTGGACAGAGGAGAGGACGGGATGGGAGAGGTCTAGAGGAGTGGACAGAGAGGAGAGGACGAGATGGGGAGAGGTCTAGAGGAGGAGAGAGGAGAGGACGGGATGGGAGAGGTCTAGAGGAGTGGACAGAGAGGAGAGGACGGGATGGGAGAGGTCTAGAGGAGTGGACAGGAGAGGAGAGGACGGGATGGGAGAGGTCTAGAGGAGGAGAGAGAGGACTGATGGGAGAGGACAGGAGAGGAGAGGACGGGATGGGAGAGGTCTAGAGGAGTGGCAGGAGAGGACTGGATGGGAGAGGTCTAGAGGAGTGGACAGGAGAGAGAGGACGGGATGGGAGAGGTCTAGAGGAGTGGACAGGAGAGGACGGGATGGGAGAGGTCTAGAGGAGGACAGGAGAGGAGAGGACGGGATGGGAGAGAGACTAGAGGAGTGGAGAGGAGAGGACTGGATGGGAAAGGTCTAGAGGAGTGGACAGGAGAGGAGAGGACTGGATGGGAGAGGTTTAGAGGAGTGGACAGGAGAGGAGAGGAAGGGATGGGAGAGTCTAGAGGAGTGGACAGGAGAGGACGGGATGGGGGAGGTCTAGAGGTGGAGAGGAGAGGGACTGGATCGGAGAGGGGAGTGGACAGGAGAGGAGAGAGGACGGGATGGGAGAGGTCTAGAGAGTGAGAGGAGAGGACAGGATGGGAGAGGTATAGAGGAGTGGACAGGAGAGGAGAGGACGGGATGGGAGAGGTCTAGAGGAGAGGAGAGGAGAGGACGGGTGGGAGAGGTCTGGAGGAGGAGGGAGGTCTAGAGGAGTGGACAGGAGAGGAGAGGACGGGATGGGGAGAGGTCTAGAGGAGTGGAGAGGAGAGGACTGGATGGGAGAGGAGAGGAGTGGACAGGAGAGGAGAGGACTGGATGGAGAGGTCTAGAGGAGTGGACAGGAGAGGAGAGGGGCGGGATGGGAGAGGATCTAGAGGAGTGGGAGAGGAGAGGACTGGATGGGAGAGGTGTAGAGGAGTGGACAGGAGAGGAGAGACGGGGATGGGAGTGGATCGGACTGGATGGGAGAGGTCTAGAGGAGTGGAGGAGAGGAGAGGACGGGATGGGAGAGGTCTAGGAGGAGTGGACAGGAGAGGAGAGGACTGGATGGGGAGATGAGGAGGAGAGAGAGAGAGGACAGATGGAAGAGGTCTAGAGGAGGTGGACAGAAGGAGAGGACGGGATGGGAGAGGTCTAAGCAGTGGACAGGAGAGGAGAGGACGAGATGGGAGAGGTCTAGAGGAGTGGAGAGAGAGGACGGGATGGGGAAGGTCTAGAGGAGTGGACAGGAGAGGAGAGAATGGGATGGGAGAGGTCTAGAGGAGGGACAGAGAGGAGAGGACAGGATGGAGAGGTCTAGAGGAGGGAGAGGAGAAGACGGGATGGGAGAGGTCTAGAGGAGGGAGAGGAGAGGAGTGGGAGAGGTCTAGAGAGTGACAGGGAGAGGAGAGAGTGAATGAGAGGTCTAGAGGAGGGAGAGGAGAGGAGAGGGGGAGAGGTGAGAGGAGGTCAGGAGAGAGAGGACGGATGGGAGAGGTCTAGAGGAGGACGGACTGGATGGGAGAGGTCTAGAGGAGTGGACAGGAGAGGAGAGGACGGGATGGAGAGGTCTAGAGGAGTGGAGCAGGAGAGGAGAGGACTGGATGGGAGAGGTCTAGAGGTGTGGACAGGAGAGGAGAGGACAGGATGGAAGAGGTTGCCCAGAGGAGGACAGGAGAGTGAGAGAATGGGATGGGAGAGGTCTAGGAGCAGTGGACAGAGAGGAGAGCTTTACTTTATGGGAGAGGTCTAGGAGGAGTTTAGAGGAGAGGATTTTATGGGGAAAGGTCTAGAGGACTTTACATGAGAGGAGAGAATGGGATGGGAGAGGTCTAGAGGATTTTACAGGAGAGGAGAGGACTTTTATGGGAGAGGTCTAGGTAGGAGGGACAGGGATATATAGAAGACGGGATGAGAGGCATAGAGGAGTGAGAGGGAGAGGACTGGATGGGAGAGGGTCTAGAGGAGGACAGGAGAGGAGAGGACGGGATGGGAGAGGTCTAGAGGAGGGAGGTGGAGAGGAGAGGCGGGATGGGAGAGGTCTAGAGGGAGGGACAGGAGAGGAGGACAGGATGGGAGAGGAGTAGAGGAGTGGACAGGAGAGGAGAGGACGGGATGGGAGAGGTCTATAGGAGGGAGAGGAGAGGACGGGATGGTAGAGGTTCAGAGGAGTGGACAGGAGAGGAGAGGACGGGATGGGAGAGGTCTAGAGTGAGTGGACAGGAGAGGACGGGATGGGAGAGGTCTAGAGGAGTGGACAGGAGAGGAGAGGACGGGATGGGAGAGGACTGAGGAGTGGAGAGGAGAGGACGGGATGGGAGAGGTCTAGAGGAGGGACAGGAGAGGAGAGGACTGGATGGGAGAGGTCTAGAGGAGGGACGGGGAGAGGAGAGGACAGGATGGGAGAGGTCTAGAGGAGTGGAGAGAGAGAGGACGTGGATGGAGAGGTCTAGAGGAGTGGAGAGGAGAGGACTGGATCGGAGAGGTCTAGAGGAGGGACAGGAGAGGAGAGGACGGGATGGGAGAGGTCTAGAGGAGTGGACAGGAGAGGACAGGATGGGAGAGGCATAGAGGAGAGCAATACGTAACTGAACAGTACACAT
>NW_027038877.1:0-40843 GCF_034236695.1 Oncorhynchus nerka
GCGGGATACACGTGGTGTACACCGTCCAGCGGGATACCGTGGTGTACACCGTCCCAGCGGGATACACGTGGTGTACACCGTCCAGCGGGATACACGTGTGGTACACCGTCCAGCGGGATACACGTGGTGTACACCGTCCAACGGGATACGCGTGGTGTACACCGTCCAGCGGTAGGTACACCGTCCAACGGGATACACGTGGGGTACACCGTCCAGCGGGATACACGTGGGGTACACCGTCCAACGGGATACACGTGGGGTACCGTCCAGCGGATACACGTGGGGTACACCGTCCAACGGGATACACGTGGTACCGTCCAGCAGGATACGGCGTGTGGTACACCGTCCAACGGGATGCGCGTGGGGTACACGTCCAACGGGATACGCGTGGGGTACACCGTCCAGCGGGATGCAGCGTGGGTGTACCGTCCAACGGGATACGCGTGGGGTACACCGTCCAACGGGATACGCGTGTGGTACACCGTCCAACGGGATGCGCGTGTGGTACACCGTCCAGCGGGATACGCGTGTGGTACACCGTCCAGCGGGATCAGCGTGTGGTACACGTCCAACGGGATACGCGTGTGGTACACCGTCCAACGGGATACGCGTGTGGTACACCGTCCAGCGGGATACGCGTGTGGTACACCGTCCAGCGGGGATGCGCGTGGGGTACACCGTCCCAGCGGGATGCGTGTGGGGTACACCGTCCAGCAGGATGCGGCGTGGGGTACACCGTCCAACGGGATGCGCGTGGGGTACACCGTCCAACGGGCTGCGGCGTGGGGTACACCGTCCACAGCGGGATGCGCGCGGGAGTACACCGTCCAGCGGGATGCGGCGTGGGGTACACCGTCCAGCGGGATGCGCGTGGGGTACACCGTCCAACGGGATGCGCGTGGGGTACACGTCCACAGCGGGATGCGCGTGGGTACACCGTCCAGCGGGATGCGCGTGGGGTCACCGTCCAACGGGATGCGGCGTGGGGTATACCGTCCAGCGGGATGCGCGTGGGGTACACCGTCCAACGGGATGCGGCGTGGGGTACACCGATCCAACGGGATGCTGCGTGGGGTACACCGTCCAACGGGATGCGCGTGGGGTACACCGTCCAACGGGATGCGGCGTGGGGTACACCGTCCAGCGGGATGCGCGTGGGGTACACCGTCCAACGGGATGCGCGTGGGTACACCGTCCAGCGGGATGCGGCGTGGGGTACACCGTCCAACGGGATGCCGCGTGATGGGTGCACCGTCCAACGGGATACGCGTGGGGTACACCGTCCCAGCGGGATACGCGCGTGTGGTACACCGTCCAACGGGATACCGCGTGTGGTACACCGTCCAGCGGGATCTGCGCGTGGGGTACACCGTCCAACGGGATACGCGTGTGGTACACCGTCCAACGGGATACGCGTGTGGTACACCGTCCAATGAAATACTTCCTTCAGGTTCCTCCTCGACAATGCAGCAACAACAACAACAATAATAAATAATCAAATATCAGAACATAAAGTACATGTCTCAGTAGAATAAACATTATTAACATCACTATAATACAGGAAGGCACAATTTACAGTCCAATATTTCCACGTATCAGGGAAGGGGGATTGGGGACCTAGTCATCATAAACAAACCTTTCATTAAACGCACACCTAATGACAAATTCCATTCTATTGTTGGTGAGCCTATGGATTTTGTAAGTTCCTGGTCCAGTGCACAGCTTCCAGTCCGTTCCTCAGGTCACAGGCTTAGTGCCCTTCAGGCAATATCCCTAAACAATTCATGAGTTTAATAATTGATAAGGCCTCAACTACCAGGCGGTGCATTTTATTTATTTTCTCCATTTATTTCAAGTCAACCATCGCCTGTCGGCGCCTGTGATAGATGGGCTGGGTCTTGAAAGGGATATTTCTGTTTGTTTTTAAGAAACTAGGGGAAAAGAACAGCTAAATCAATACAGTGATTTCCTAATGAGCACTTCCTGATTTTAGTATTGGATTAACATTTGATTACCTGTGGTGGGTGATGGATGTGTGGGTGACTTGTAGGCATGTACGGAGATCCAATCATTGACCTGTGCATTGGGGAAGTGACGGGCACCACCGGCATCTGTGGTCCGAGGGAGTTGACCGGGCCAGAGAGGAATCTGTTTTTAAATATGAACCCTGTTATCTGTTTCCAGGGGCCTGGCAGCTGGAGAGGACAATGGGCAGAGAGGCTACATACTGACCTTTGTCATCGCTTACCTCCGGGTGGGTCATATCTCCCCCTCTGTTCTTTCCCCTCGTCTCAAATCAAATTGTATTGGACACATACACATGGTTAGCAGATGTTATTGCGAGTGTAGTGACATGCTTATGTAAATCAATCTCTCTTCTCCTCCTTCTCCCCCTCTGTTCCCACGTGTTCTCCCCTCTTCTCCTCCTTCTCCCCCTCTGTTCCTTCTCCCCACGTGTTCTCCCCTCTGTTCCTTCTCCCCACGTGTTCTCCCCTCTGTTCCTTCTCCCCTCTGTTCCTTCTCCCCACGTGTTCCTTCTCCCCACGTGTTCCTTCTCCCCCTCTGTTCCTTCTCCCCTCTGTTCCTTCTCCCCACGTGTTCTCCCCTCTGTTCCTTCTCCCCTCTGTTCCTTCTCCCCACGTGTTCTCCCCTCTGTTCCTTCTCCCCACGTGTTCCTTCTCCCCACGTGTTCCTTCTCCCCACGTGTTCCTTCTCCCCTCTGTTCCTTCTCCCCTCTGTTCCTTCTCCCCTCTGTTCCTTCTCCCCACGTGTTCCTTCTCCCCACGTGTTCCTTCTCCCCACGTGTTCCTTCTCCCCACGTGTTCCTTCTCCCCTCTGTTCCTTCTCCTCCTCCTCCTCTGTTCCCACGTGTTCTCCTCCTCTCCTCCTCTGTTCCCACGTGTTCTCCTCCTCTGTTCCCACGTGTTCTCCTCCTCTCCTCCTCTGTTCCCACGTGTTCTCCTCCCCCTCTGTTCCCACGTGTTCTCCTCCTCTCCTCCTCTGTTCCCACGTGTTCTCCTCCCCCTCTGTTCCCACGTGTTCTCCTCCCCCTCTGTTCCCACGTGTTCTCCTCCTCCTCTGTTCCCACGTGTTCTCCTCCCCTCTGTTCCCACGTGTTCTCCTCCCCCTCTGTTCCCACGTGTTCTCCTCCCCCTCTGTTCCCACGTGTTCTCCCCCTCCTCTGTTCCCACGTGTTCTCCTCCTCCTCTGTTCCCACGTGTTCTCCTCCTCCTCTGTTCCCACGTGTTCTCCTCCTCCCCCTCTGTTCCCACATGTTCTCTCCTCTCCTCCCAGTGTCCAGAGATAGAAGGAACACATACTGTATCACATCCGGCCGTGATTGTCCCATAGGGCGACGCACAATTGTCCCAGCGTCGTCCGGATTAGGGTTTAGCCGGGTTAGGCCATCATTGTAAATAAGAATTTGTTCTTAATTGACTTGCCTAGTTAAAATAAAAGGTTAACTAAACAAAGGCTGCAGAATGTGACCTCTGAGATATCTGACTCTCCGTTTTAGCCAGGATGCCAGGTTGCTGCCCGAAGCATTACACAAGTAATTGCCTCAGAAAATCGCCTAAAAAAAAACATTGAAAATAATTGTGAATCACTATTATTACTTATTTTTTCACATATTGTCCCCTCAAAAAAAAATAATAATCCAAATAGGGCACAGAAATATTTGTTTATTTGTTGTTGTCTTTTAATCAACAACAGGACTTGTGAGGGACTACTGTGTATCGCAGAACTCTTTTGAGACATCAAATAAAGGTGTAAAGCTTAACCTTTTTGTAAATGGAATGCCATCTCTTGATGCGACACTTGCTATCAATTTCACACAATACCTGTTTTCGCCCATTAACTACAGTGTGTGTGGGGAAGCCGAAGACTGCCTGACACTGCTGGAGGAGAGGATGGAGTGACACAGCCAGTAGGGAACAGGAATCTCCAACATGATTGAGTCAGCCTACTAATTCGGTGTAAACCCTTCTCGTTAGAAACCACAGCTCTTCCCACATGAGGACGCCCCCACCCCCTCTCTTCCACACCAGACACTTCAACACAGGCATGCTCAGTGCGTTCCACTGTGTAGACTGCCTGGAGGGGGAGCCAGGCATCAGGCGTGCAGACCAGCATTACACCTCCTCCTCAATCTCTCCACACTCTGCTGCACATGCCTAGAGGAGAGTGAGCCAGTCCTCACAGCTACCAGCACTGCTGCAGTCTCCATAATGCAGTCTACCTAGCACTGTTGCAGTCTACCAGCACTGTTGCCGGACCACCAGTACGCCGCGATGACCACCAGCACTGCTGCAGTCTCCATAATGTAGTCTACCTAGCACTGCGGCAGTCTCCATCATGCAGTTCACCTAGCACTGCTGGCGGCCCACCTAGCACTGGCTGGTTCCACCTAGCACTGCTGGGTTCCCACTAGCACTGCTGCGTCTACCTAGCACTGCTGCGGTCTACCTAGCACTGCTGCGGTCTACCTAGCACTGCTGCGGTCTACCTAGCACTGCTGCGGTCTCCATGATGCAGTCTACCTAGCACTGCTGCAGTCTACCTAGCACTGCTGCGGTCTCCATAATGCAGTCTACCTAGCACTGCTGCGGTCTCCATAATGCAGTCTACCTAGCACTGCTGCGGTCTCCATAATGCAGTCTACCTAGCACTGCTGCGGTCTCCATAATGCAGTCTACCTAGCACTGCTGCGGTCTCCATAATGCAGTCTACCTAGCACTGCTGCGGTCTCCCATAATGCAGTCTACCTAGCACTGCTGCAGTCTACCTAGCACTGCTGCGGTCTCCATAATGCAGTCTACCTAGCACTGCTGCGGTCTCCATCATGCAGTCTACCTAGCACTGCTGCGGTCTCCATCATGCAGTCTACCTAGCACTGCTGCAGTCTACCTAGCACTGCTGCAGTCTACCTAGCACTGCTGCGGTCTCCATAATGCAGTCTACCTAGCACTGCTGCAGTCTACCTAGCACTGCTGCGGTCTCCATAATGCAGTCTACCTAGCACTGCTGCGGTCTCCATCATGCAGTCTACCTAGCACTGCTGCAGTCTACCTAGCACTGCTGCGGTCTCCCATAATGCAGTCTACCTAGCACTGCTGCAGTCTACCTAGCACTGCTGCAGTCTACCTAGCACTGCTGTAGTCTACCTAGCACTGCTGCAGTCTACCTAGCACTGCTGCAGTCTACCTAGCACTGCTGCAGTCTACCTAGCACTGCTGCAGTCTACCTAGCACTGCTGCAGTCTACCTAGCACTGCTGCAGTCTACCTAGCACTGCTGCAGTCTACCTAGCACTGCTGCAGTCTCCATAATGCAGTCTACCTAGCACTGCTGCGGTCTCCATCATGCAGTCTCCCTAGCACTGCTGCGGTCTCCATAATGCAGTCTCCCTAGCACTGCTGCGGTCTCCATAATGCAGTCTACCTAGCACTGCTGCGGTCTCCATAATGCAGTCTCCCTAGCACTGCTGCGGTCTCCATAATGCAGTCTACCTAGCACTGCTGCGGTCTCCATAATGCAGTCTACCTAGCACTGCTGCGGTCTCCATAATGCAGTCTACCTAGCACTGCTGCGGTCTCCATAATGCAGTCTCCCTAGCACTGCTGCGGTCTCCATAATGCAGTCTACCTAGCACTGCTGCGGTCTCCATAATGCAGTCTACCTAGCACTGCTGCGGTCTCCATAATGCAGTCTCCCTAGCACTGCTGCGGTCTCCATAATGCAGTCTACCTAGCACTGCTGCGGTCTCCATAATGCAGTCTACCTAGCACTGCTGCGGTCTCCATAATGCAGTCTACCTAGCACTGCTGCGGTCTCCACTTGTCTGTCAATGTACTCCACTGTTCATGGCCAGAGATCACCTTTTCTCAAACTCAGACAGCTCAGCGTCTCCTGTTATACTGTGTTAAATCATGGTGTTGCGGAGCCTATTCCCTATTTATAGTGCCCTACTTTTGACTAGGGCCAATAGGACTCTGTAGGGAATAGGGTGTCATGTGAGAGACATGGCTTCACGCTTCATGATATGTTTCCTGTGTTGTCTTGTCTTCAGGGTATTGACCTTGCCAGAATGTCGAAGGAGAGAATTATCAGAGAGTGTAAAGAAAGAGGAGTCCAGTTTCAACCGTTGACCTCGTGCAGGTACATTTAGCACCTGTCTCTGTTCCTTGCCAAAACACATTTGCTGGCATTGTGGGAGGTCATCTTAACAACCTCTGCATAATCTCTATGTAATGTCTGTGTCCAGCTAGATGAGTCAACGACTGTAGGTCGTATGGGGACCGTAGGTCGTGCGGGGACTGTAGGTCGAAGTGGGGGACTGTAG
Source organism: Oncorhynchus nerka (assembly GCF_034236695.1). Taxonomy (NCBI): domain Eukaryota; kingdom Metazoa; phylum Chordata; class Actinopteri; order Salmoniformes; family Salmonidae; genus Oncorhynchus; species Oncorhynchus nerka. The sequence continues at coordinate 6,343 of NW_027038877.1, forward strand.
GTCGTGCGTGGGGGTGAACCAGGTCGTGGGTGGGGGGACTGTAGGTCGTGTGGGGGGACCAGGTCGTGTGTGGGGGCAGAGGTCGGTGGTGGGGGGGGACTGTAGGTCGTGGGTGGGGGACTGTGTAGGTCAAAGCGTAAGTGGCTAGGGACTGTAGGTAGTTTGAAAAAAAAAAAAATCTGCATTGGACCATTGTGTGGTTGATCCCATGACTCTCATCTAAGATGTTCTCTGCTACATTGTGGGCCTGTAGTGTGTGACCAGACAGAGAGAACTGGGACCTTCCTGTGTGACCTGGCACACACAACATTGTTTTTGCTCACTGGGGACAAATTACAACCCTGATTATGCTTCAGCCATTCATTTCCGTCTGCAGTCTTGTCAACAAGATAGATTTGTCCGCTTAACCTCTAGAAGCCAGCGCACCCGCTGAGTGATAGGCCAGGTCACTGAACAACGCCTTAAACAAAGGGACACAGAAAAGAAACAGGAAATCACTTGTACACTGAGCCCATCCCTGAGGCACAGTGTTGTATTATAAGGGTCTAGTTTCATGTTCAATGCAGACATTTTGACCCTGAAGTTAGAGAGAGAGCTAGCAGTAACACACATGACTACCAAGAAGGATGATATCCATGATTTGCTAATGAAAAGGAAATCAAACATGAATTATGTCACATTAGTCCTGTACTTCTGGAAAAAGAAACAAATAGCCCTTTAATTTGTTTTCATCTTTTTGAACGCCAAAAATTGTCACAGTAATTTATTATAGCTTCCTGTTGCATATTCATGTGAAAGGAACCATCTTTAAGTCAATGCGGACAGCCAGTGTTGAAGATGTTGTGTTCTGAACCATTGTAAATGTAGCCTGAGGATCCAATCGGAGTGTACTGATGGTCTGCTTCAATGTCCTGATAATGGGGCGTTATTCAAGGTGGCAGATCCAATGCACCCTCCTCCGCTTCAGAAACCATGAGGTGAATTAGTTCAGAGGGAGCCTCCCGCTCTCAGCTCAGTCTGCTTCTTGCCCTCTGATTCAAATGATTTTAAAAATGTATTAATTGTTACAAAATAGATTTTGGTTCAACAATTTTCGAGATTTCCCTTTTAAAACTCCGAGAGAGAAATTACAGAGGGACGAGTGATGGAAAAGCGTTAACAACAAATGGTGAACAAGCTCATATATTTTCTGTTGCAGATATCATGACGTTAAAACCCTTTTCTCCTGTCTTGCAGAGTGACTCAGACCTATGACTCTGGCGATGTATATACTTCTACTTTGCCTTCAACTACAGAGGACTGGCGGATCCAGTCCATACACATTTAACAAGTGGGAGGTAAATTCACTTGAGCACTCCACGCCTGTACTGCCTAACCGCCAGAGACATGCATTATATCTAACCTGAAACGTTACCTCTGAGGAGGGAACATACACAACCATGGTTTTAAGGTGATCGCCATAGTTACATAATGTGTTAATTGATGTATTTATTGATATTGTCCTTTCCCAGCATGCTGCCAGAGAGGAGATCCTAGCCAATGGAGGAAGCCTCTCGCACCACCATGGAGGTAGTCAAGTGAACATTCCTACGTCTAGCCACGCCCCTACGTCTAGCCACGCCCACGTCTAGCCATTTCATCTTTTTTCCAAATTTCTTCATATCAAAACCTACAAATTCATAAAATTGACTTGCCGTATTCACTTTACGCAGATGGACGGCACGGAAGTGGTTTAAAGATCCCCTTAGATGGCACAGCAGTGGTTTTAAGATCCCTTAGATGGCACGGCAGTGGTTTAAAGATCCCTTAGATGGCACAGCAGTGGTTTAAAGATCCCCTTAGATGGCACAGCAGTGGTTTAAAGATCCCCTTAGATGGCACAGCAGTGGTTTAAAGATCCCCTTAGATGGCACAGCAGTGGTTTAAAGATCCCCTTAGATGGCAGCAGTGGTTTAAAGATCCCTTAGATGGCACAGCAGTGGTTTAAAGATCCCCTTAGATGGCACAGCAGTGGTTTAAAGATCCCCTTAGATGGCACAGCAGTGGTTTAAAGATCCCCTTAGATGGCACGGCAGTGGTTTAAAGATCCCCTTAGATGGCACAGCAGTGGTTTAAAGATCCCCTTAGATGGCACAGCAGTGGTTTAAAGATCCCCTTAGATGGCATGCCAGTGGTTTAAAGATCCCCTTAGATGGCACAGCAGTGGTTTAAAGATCCCCTTAGAGATGGATCCTTTAGATGCCAGTGGTTTAAAGATCCCCTTACATGGCACAGCAGTGGTTTAAAGATCCCCTTAGATGGCACAGCAGTGGTTTAAAGATCCCCTTAGATGGCATGCCAGTGGTTTAAAGATCCCCTTAGATGGCACAGCAGTGGTTTAAAGATCCCCTTAGATGGCACAGCAGTGGTTTAAAGATCCCCTTAGATGGCACAGCAGTGGTTTAAAGATCCCCTTAGATGGCATGCCAGTGGTTTAAAGATCCCCTTAGATGGCACAGCAGTGGTTTAAAGATCCCCTTAGATGGCATGCCAGTGGTTTAAAGTCTCGTGAAGGCAGTCTGTCAGGCTCTGTGCTGCTGTATAGAAGTGAGCCAGTCTTTTTCTAAACCTCCTGTTTTGGCTTGGAGATCTTCCATCGCTTCCTTCCCACCTCCAAAGTTTCCCACAGTACAGAGAAATGGCGCTTTGTTCATCTTAACACGGGCCAAATGAAACGTGAGCAGGGGAGGGAGTGTGAAGCAACTATCAGGGCAAACCCTAATGGCTGCCTCATCTATATTGCCAGGCGCCTCGTCTGTTTTCATACATCACTTCAGGCTATTCTGCCTGCCAGAAACAGCACGCAGTGAATCAGCTGCGATATGAAATCACCATTTCTCCTGAAGGTGGGGAAGGTTAAAAATGAACAGATTGCTAATATAAGAAGGCAGTGGGCCAGGGTAAATGATGTTGCTGTTATCACCCAGTATTTACTGCCCTCCAAATAGTGGGCCACCACCCAGCCAGCCACCCAGCCTGCCAGCCACCCACCCAGCCAGCCAGCCACCCACCCAGGGCTGAGTAGGAGGGTGTGCAGCCGGGAGGAGGGGATATTGATGCAGCTCCTGGGTGCGAGGCCCGCTCTGTAATTGTGATTAATAACAGCCTGCTATCTGGGCGCAGACAGGCGGTTTGTCTGCCCACAATCAACACATGACAAATGGAGCTCGTCTCACTGGGGTGTGTAGCAAAGAAAACCAATGAAGTCTGGGAAGGAAAAGGTGGGAGGGGCCACCACAGGAAATATACATTATTCTAACCTGTGTTTACACGAGGTCAGGGTGTGCAGAGATAGTATTCCACCCTGATTCAATACACGTTAGAATCACCTGAAGAGCCGGAGCTTGAAGATGAGTCTTCAAGCTGTGAGTCTTTCTGGGTAAGTCTCTAAGAGCTGTGAGTCTTTCTGGGTAAGTCTCTAAGAGCTGTGAGTCTTTCTGGGTAAGTCTCTAAGAGCTGTGAGTCTTTCTGGGTAAGTCTCTAAGAGCTGTGAGTCTTTCTGGTAAGTAAGTCTCTAAGAGCTGTGAGTCTTTCTGGGTAAGTCTCTAAGAGCTGTGAGTCTTTCTGGGTAAGTCTCTAAGAGCTGTGAGTCTTTCTGGGTACAGTCCAAGAGCTTTGTACACCAATATTTACACATGATTCTTTTTTATATTGTTCAACCTCTTGTCAAATTGGTTGTTGATCATTGCTAGACAGCCATTTTCCAGTCTTGCCATAGATATTTAAGTCAAAACTCTAACTAGGTCACTCAGGAACATTAAATGTGTCCTTTTGTTGAGCAACTCCAGTGTAGATTTGGCCTTGTGTTTTAGGTTATTGTCCTGCTGAAAGGTGAATTTGTCTCCCAGTGTCTGTTGGAAAGCAGACTGAACCAGGTTTTCCTCTAGGATTTTGCCTGTGCTTAGCTCTATTCCGTTTAATTTTTATCCTGGAAAAACTCCCTAGTCCTTGCCGATGACAAGCATACATACCCATAAACTGCAGCCAACACCATTCTTTGAAATATGATGAGTGGAACTCCGTGTTGTGTTGGATTTGGGCGGCAGGGTAGCCTAGTGGTTAGAGCGTTGGACTAGTAACTGGAAGGTTGCAAGTTCAAACCCCCGAGCTGACAAGGTACAAATCTGTCGTTCTGCCCCTGAACAGGCAGTTAACCCACTAGGCTGTCATTGAAAATAAGAATTTGTTCTTAACTGACTTGCCTAGTTAAATAAAGGTAAAATAAAATAAATAAAAAATTGCCCCAAACATAAAGCTTTGTATTCAGGACATAAAGTTGATTTCCTTGCCACATTTCTTTGCAGTTTTAATTGGGGCCTGTTTTGGAGTGTTTCACTCTGTCATTTAGGTTAGTATTGTGGAGTAACTACAATGTTGTTCATCTATCCTCCTCTTTTCTCTCATCACAGCCATTAAAATAACTGTTTTAATGTCACCATTGGAGTCATTGTAGAAGTCCCTGAGCGGTTTCCTACCTTTACAGGCTTCCTTCCTGACGTAGATGCCGGAATATTTGTAGTGACTGGGTGTATTGATACACCATCCAAAGTGTAATTAATAACTTCACCATGCTCAAAGGTATAGCAAAAAAATAAAATAAAAAGCAGACATTGAATATCTCTTTGAGCGTTGTGAAGTTATTAATGACACTTTTGGATGGTTTATCAATACACCCAGTCACTACAAAGTAACAGGTGTCCTTCCTTCCTTCCATCTTCCTCAGGTGCCGGGGAGGAAGGAAACCGCTCAGGGATTTCACCATGAAGCCAATTGTGACTTTAAAACAGTTAGTTCTCCTATCACAGTCATTTAAAAACTCTGAGGATGGATCAACAACATTGTAATTACTCCACAATACTAACCTAATTGACGGAGTGAAAAAAGATAATCCTGTACAGAATAAAAGTATTCGAAAATGTGCTTCCTGTTTGCAATAAGGCAATAAGTTAAACTGCAAAAAATGTGGCAAAGAAATTCATTTTTTGTTTGGGACAAACACAACACATCACTGAGTACCACTCGTCAAGGTTTTAAACATTTTTAAAAAATTACTTTTACCCCTTTTTCTCCCCAATTTTGTGATATCCAATTGGTAGTTACTCTTGTCTCATCACTGCAACTCCCATGCGGACTCGGGAGAGGCATGCTTCCTGACACACGACCCAACCAAGCCGCACTGCTTCTTGACACAATGCCCTCTTAACTAAGGAAGCGCCATACGCCTGGCAACCGTGTCAGCGTGCACTGCACCCGGCCCGCCACAGGAGTTGCTAGAGCACGTTGGGACAAGGACATCCCTGCCGGCCAAACCCTCCCCTAACCCGGACGACGCTGGGCTGGTGTGAGCCGCCCCATGGGTCTCCCGGTAGCGGCCGGCTGCGACAGAGCCTGAACTCGAACCAGGATCTCTAGTGGCACAGCTAGCAACTGCGATGCAGTGCCTTATAGACCACTGTGCCACTCTGGAAACTCATATTCTCAAGCATGGCGGTGGCTGCATTAAGTTACTGCTATGCTTGTCATTGGCAAGGACTGACAAGTGTTATGCTGTTGGATGAAAAATAATAGAGCTATGGTGAACTCTACACTGGAGATGGTTACCAAGACGACAGTGAATGTTCCTGATTGGCAGAGTTGGTTTTGACTTAAATCGCTTTGAAAATCTATGGCAAGCGTGAAAATGGCTGTCTAGTAATGACCAAACCAACAACCAACTTGACAGGGTATTATGTGTAGATGGGTGGGTGGGTGGGGCGGACGGACGATTGACTCCATTTTGAATTCAAGCTGTTACACAACAAAATGTGGAATAAGGGGTACAAATAGTTTCTGAAGGCACTGTATGCTCTGTGTACTACCAAAGTATGTGTTCATGGCTCCTGCTCAAGTTCATTCTGTTCTCGGGCTGTTTTATAGAATAGTGTGCTGTTCTAAAAACTGCGTGACCTTATGATTGACCCTTACCCAGACACTGAGCAAACACACTGCTAGCTTCCTACTTCAAGGATCCAATGTTTTGCTTTCAGATTGAATCTTGTTTCATCAACATTGTGTTTGCTCGTTATTTACTTCCTAAATGAATTGTGTGTTATCTGACGAAAGGAATGAGGTTGCTGTGACCTTTATTCACGATTTGGGGAGATGCAGGAGTCTATTGCCATTCTATAACTGACAGTGGATTGAACATTTTCAATGCAGCATTTGTAAGTCCTAAACTCCTGGCCTACAGACATCCTGTGGTCAGTGTTTCTTGGTGTTTGGTGTCCCTCCTCAGGGACCAGTGTCCCTGTCTCAGGGACCAGTGACAACCTGTCCCCTCTCAGGGACCAGTGACAACCTGTCCCTCTCAGGACCAGTGACAACCTGTCCTCTCAGGGACCAGTGACAACCGAGTCCCCTCTCCCAGAGGCTCCAGACTCCCTGCATAGGTCATGGCAGGACTGGGGGCTCTGGAATGTGTCTGTTTGGACAGCTGGTAAAGCAGAGCGCTGGTCTTGGTACCTTTGCTGGGCACCTGGCCAGGCCTGACCCATGCTGTTCCACCTCCATTGGCCCACGGCCAGAAGAGAGGTGTGTGTGTGTGTGTGGGGGGGCAGCCCACTTGGACTTTTAGGTTGTTTTATTCAGCCTGAGGAGAAACAACACACCCACAGTGACATCTGTGGGAGGAGAATGGGCTTGGTGAACATGAGAGAGGGAAAGGCAGAGCCAGCCGGGGAACACACAGAGCCTAATGAGTTTGATAGGCTGTTGGGCTCCATAAATCATGCCATGCAAAATATTTCTCCTCTCTGAATAAAGGCATTTATCACCCTCTGTTTATTCACTCACTCTAACAAGATGGATTGTCTCCCAGCAGCCACCTGGGCAATCGGGCTGATTTCGCCTCCTTGGTGTTTTTTTCTTCTCTCTATCTCTCCAGTTGGGAAACTTCGTAAGGAGTGGATGAAGGACAGCATCTCTAACGTGGGCGTCGGGATGCTCAAGTCCGTTAAGGACTATGTGGACCCGGAAAACATTTTCGGCAACCGAAACCTCCTCTAATTTATTTACATGACATTTTTATAACAACCTCTTGGAATAATGGTTACTAAATATGACGAGCAGTATCAATGTCATTCACCTTCGGGGTGACTTTGTTGTGCAGTCAACATCAGTCAGATGACTTGCCTTACTGCACTTAACATGCTGGGGCGGCAGCGTAGCCTAGTGGTTAGAGCGTTGGACTAATAACCGGAAGGTTGCAAGTTCGAATCCCCGAGCTGACACGGTACAAATCTATCGTTCTGCCCCTGAACAGGCAGTTAACCCACTAGGCCGTCATTGAAAATAAGAATTTGTTCTTAACTGACTTGCCTAGTAAAATAAAGGTTAAAATAAATGCTGTAACGGTCATAATGGTCTATGATTCATTTAGAAGCTCATTGCATCAGGTCCTCAGTAGTGTCCTCGTCCAGGATGATCTGGTGAATGAAGCCGTGTGTATCATACTGACGATAGTACTGTAAATGTGTGATGAGATGCGGTCATTTCAGTCACGTGTCTACAACCACGCCGGAAGAATGCCCTTTTTCATATTGTACATGATGCAGGATAACATCCATATTTGCCTATAATTTAATTTTCCTATAATTCTTGCCAATTTCATTAACTAGATGTTTTTTTGGTAGATGTTTATTTTACCTGTGTATTGGCAGTACTTTAGCAGGGAGTTCTAGATGAATGCTTTTTCTAAAGCTCTGTGCCTTTCTGAAGATGTCTGTCTTCACCCTTTCCTACACAACACACACACACTGGTTTATTTATGGCGTCCTGTATGTTCCCTTATGTGCGTGTCCTTCATTCTAGATGTCCTGTTTCCAGTTGGTCTTTGCTTCTCCACTCAAGCCGTGTATTACTTATACTATTAATGATTACTGGGAGATGTGTGTTTTGTTTTACCTACCTAAGAGGATTTATATTACGTTGGAAGTCGTGCCTCTTCTGAAATGTACCTTTGGGTTAAAATGGCCCTCAAACCCAAACGTTAAACTGTATATGAAGAAACTAGGATATGATGCATATCAACGTATTTTTTCTTATTAAAAAAAAGTTTTATTTTAGATTTGACCTTGCATGGTTTTTGCCTGTCATACAGAGTTCAGTTTGTGGACAGAGACATACGTGCTTTTAGTGTGAACATTTTACAGACTACTGAATCCCAATACCCATGTTTGTTCCAAAGACTTTCAGCACAGCCCTTTCACTACTTTATATAGACCATGCAAACATCCTGGATATGTAGGTCTGTACATGCCGTATAGTTAAATGTATGGCACGTTCATACAGTTAATACATGAACCTATATCCTGATTAAACTTCTTTTTTTTTCGATATGCAAATTTACAAATATCAAAAGATGTGTTCATATTTGTTACTTTAAATGTTACGTGTTCATGTCAAAGAAAAACATTTTCTTTAAATTCAATTACAATATTTTGTCACTACTTAAAACAGTTGCTTGAGGTTGTATTTAGACAACAACGAAATGCATCCGACTGAATTGTCTGTTCCCTGGTGAGCGTCCCAGCGTTGTGGTAATGTTGGAAACGATACATTTGAGTGAAAGATAATTGTACCTTTCGTCACAATTTACAGATGATTATGCTTATCAGTTTGGCCTCTTTGCGAGGCATGTGTCGATGTTGTGCCCAATCCTAAACTCAGAAATGGGATTGTACTGTACGGTGCTTGAGTAAGATGCATGAAATGTATTGCTACCGTTTTACTGTCACTACTGCGTTCCTCCTGTTCTCGGCGTCGCAGCTTTCCCACAATGCATTGTCACCTTCCTGCCCAAGTATCTCTTTTTTTTTTTTTTTTTTTTTTTTTTTTTTTTTATTAACAACAAATCAATACATAAAGCACATGAGGGAACACCAGCATACATAGATTACAAACAATGGACAATCGAGCTAGGGGCGGGGCTGGGGGCGGGGCTAGGGGCGGGGCTACAATATCACATTACAATTACACAAGGACCTTAAGGGACATGCATATACTTACAATTCTAACAGCTTTTTTGTTAGTAGAGCATTTAACCGTCTTAAAATACAGTTCAATTTCTTTTTGTAGGATACGAATCCTGCCCAAGTATCTCACCTCTCCACCTTCAAAGGAAATGGTGGAGCCGGAGGCAGCGTTTATCTAATCAGTTTCATGATTTTACTTCCTGTGATGGTTCCCGAAAGAGAACTTAATGAGAGCTTGAAATCTGAATGTTATGCATGTATTTTATTTATTTTTTAACTTTTTTTTTTATTCTTAAAAAGTTAACATTTTAAGTACATTTTATCAATGATGTTTGTGCAATAAATACATTGAAATGAAACGAGCAGTTTTTTCAGATATGTTGCTACATCCATAGCAATTGGTTGATTTCAATACTGTAGTCAAAGATCCATACCCAACAATGCACACAGCAATTATTATTTATTTATTTTTTACTCCAATGAACAAATCTACAAGACAATTCATAGCTTCCATTTTTAACTTTTATTTAGGATAATGCAGCTACACCATGGCCCTTTCTGTTCTACAGGGAACCAACTGGGTTCACAGTTTCCCTTCAATTCATCAGCAATAGGACAATTGTACGTTTTTAATTTTTCTGAATCGTCAATCTGTGGCTCTGGAAGAGTCGTTTTGTAGTGACATGGTATTCTGAGGTGCACATGCAAGGAAAGAGCTGCCGTTACACTATTTGTGGGACATTCCCGATACACTTTTTTCCTCAGCTGAAATGGCATCAGCAGTTGAACATAACCATTCTCTGTTCAATCAACATGCACAATAGTATAACATTTACATTGCAGTGGTGATCTAACAGACTGATAACAAGCACGTCGTTGAAATCATTCATCAAATGTGAAATGATCATAACTATTTTGTAAAGGCAAATTTCTGTGTGATTGATCCCTATTTCAATCATGTGGCGTATTAAACAACTCTTCCGGGTCAGTAAGACTTCTAATGTAACATGACATAGTAAGACTTCTAATGTAACATGACATAGTAAGACTTCTAATGTAACACGACATAGTAAGACTTCTAATGTAACATGACATAGTAAGAGTTCTAATGTAACACGACATAGTAAGAGTTCTAATGCAACACGACATAGTAAGACTTCTAATGTAACATGACATAGTAAGAGTTCTAATGTAACATGACATAGTAAGAGTTCTAATGTAACATGACATAGTAAGAGTTCTAATGCAACACGACATAGTAAGAGTTCTAATGTAACATGACATAGTAAGACTTCTAATGTAACATGACATAGTAAGACTTCTAATGTAACACGACATAGTAAGACTTCTAATGTAACATGACATAGTAAGACTTCTAATGTAACATGACATAGTAAGACTTCTAATGTAACACGACATAGTAAGACTTCTAATGTAACATGACATAGTAAGACTTCTAATGTAACACGACATAGTAAGACTTCTAATGTAACACGACATAGTAAGACTTCTAATGTAACATGACATAGTAAGACTTCTAATGTAACATGACATAGTAAGACTTCTAATGCAACACGACATAGTAAGAGTTCTAATGTAACATGACATAGTAAGACTTCTAATGTAACATGACATAGTAAGACTTCTAATGTAACACGACATAGTAAGACTTCTAATGTAACATGACATAGTAAGACTTCTAATGTAACATGACATAGTAAGAGTTCTAATGCAACACGGCATAGTAAGAGTTCTAATGCAACATGACATAGTAAGAGTTCTAATGCAACACGACATAGTAAGACTTCTAATGTAACACGACATAGTAAGAGTTCTAATGTAACATGACATAGTAAGACTTCTAATGTAACACGACATAGTAAGAGTTCTAATGCAACATGACATAGTAAGAGTTCTAATGCAACACGACATAGTAAGAGTTCTAATGCAACATGACATAGTAAGAGTTCTAATGCAACATGACATAGTAAGAGTTCTAATGCAACATGACATAGTAAGAGTTCTAATGTAACATGACATAGTAAGAGTTCTAATGTAACACGACCTAGTAAGAGTTCTAATGTAACATGACATATAGAAATAATTATAATGTAACAAACTCAGCAAAATATAGAAATGTCCTCGCACTGTCAACTGCATTTATTTGAAGCAAATTTAACGTGTAAATATTTGTATGAACATAAGATTCAACAACTGAGACATAAACTAAACAAGTTCCACAGACATGTGACTAACTGAAATTATACTGGCTATATGTATAGACTGGAATAATGTGTCCCTGAACAAAGGGGGGGTCAAAATCAAAAGTAACAGTAGGTATCTGGTGTGGCCACCAGCTGCATTAAGTACTGCAGTGCATCTCCTCCTCATGGACTGCACCAGATTTGCCAGTTCTTACTGTGAGATGTTACCCCACTCTTCCACAAAGTCACCTGCAAGTTCCCAGACATTTCTGTGGGGAATATGCCCTATTCCCTCACATCTCTGTTTTTATTTGTGGGAATACTCTGGGAAACATATTTATTTTCTTCTTTTTTTTCAATTTAAAGTTTTATTAAGTTTTCTTGTTTTTCAATCAACCAACAAAACATATTCCACATTCACAGATGTGACAGCCTTAAAAAAAAATACAAATAAAAAGTCAAAAAATATAATAGTACATTTGAAAAAATTAAAATACAATTAAAATGAAAGATAAGTCAAAGAAAAACACTTATTTTTCTTAATCTATTTATTTTGAAACATATTTCTTAAACTAAATTCCTGGTGAAGCTGAATTACTCTGGTGACCAGCTCTGCCACCTAGCAGAAGGACATCAGAATAACTATTATTAGCAAGACAGAATAAAGTTTTTTTTTTACATGAATACAGTGAAATGACAGGCCTGATAGTATTCACAATAACCTAATATAAACTTGTCCGGGTCAAAAAGATTTTTTTTTTAAACATATCCGTCTTACCTTGTGTGATATTTCCCAGGGTTTTTGGTGCCGGACCCCAAGTTACACGCTGTCATCAGCATGGACCTGGGAGAGTTCAGGCAGACAGTCATGATCTCAGCTAAAACATCCAGTTGTCTGGCTATACACGTCTCTGTGGCCTTTCACATTCCAGTCGACTCGCGCAAAAAAAACATGTTCCTGTTCCTAAAAGAGAGACTGCATAGATTCTAGTCCATTTTGTTCACTGGGGCGTAAGTGATATAAAAATCCACAAGGGGGCAGTACAGACTAGAATATTTGTTAACTCACCAAGAGCTGTGATGAGAATACAGATTCTTTACTTGTACATCAAGTTCGTATGTCAAAAAGATGAAGCCAGTTATCATATATATGGGCAAAAAAACTAAAACGATTGCACTAGGCTTTTGAAGTGAGTTGTATGAGACTATATCCTCAAATATGTCTATATCAAATCCCATCTGGTGTACACAATAAAGTACATACAAAAAGTAGAGCATGAGGTCTGTGGCCACGATGGACTGTTTCAACAGCTGCATAAGGAAACTATATTCTCTGGATGACAGCTTGGAGAAGATGTTGTGTCCCTGAGGAATCACACAGGAAGGATTGGCCAAGATGGCTGCTTGAACAGACGCTTTTTTACCGAGCTCCGTACCAAACTTCAGAAAGATTGTGAAAATTGTTTTAAAAAAAGTTTAGTCATTATTATTTTTATTTGTTCAAGATATAAGACCTTTCCTGTGACTGGAATGATAATTGGATAATTTATTTCAGCATGTCCATGCAAAGTCGTGACAAAAAAAGAAAGGAAAAAGTTAGCCGTTCTATTGCTAATCAACAAGAGAGAAACGTGCTTATAGACAACTGCCATAACTACACTTGGCCTATGGATAATATCATGCTTTCGAATGCTGAAGATGACGAATTCCCCTCTTTACCGGTTACTCCGTGCAAACCTCCACCCTCCAAAAAACCCAACATGAACTCTGACATCGTGGCTACCCTCTCCTTACTCATCAACTCCAGGTGTGACGCCATTGAGAAAATGGTAGCCGCGAACACCATGGTTATCGAAGGCTTGAAAAAGACTGTGGAGTTTGCATGTGGTGAAATTAATGATGTGAAAACGAGAGTGACAAAAGTTGAAAAAAATAACAATGTCTACCATAGACGTCTCACTGATCTGGAACAATACACAAGAAAATGGAACCTGAGACTCTACGGCTTGCCAGAGGTGGAGAATGAAGATGTGCGAGGAGAGGCTATCCGTATCTGCCAAGAAGTTTTGCCTGCAGAGAAGAACAAAGTTGGTGATAACATCGACGTTGTACATCGCCTCGGCAAGAAGCAACAGCAAAGCGATTCAAGACCAGGGTATCATCATCCTATTCACTACCAGATTCTACAGGGATGCTGTCTGAAAGCTGCTAGGAAGAACGCCTTCCTTCAGAGCCATGGTATGCGTTTCGCCGAGCATCTCAGCCCGGAAGACATAGAAAGAAGGAACAAGTTGTGGCCAACGATCAAGATAGCACGAAGTGAGGGGGAAGGCTGCTTACTTCGTCGGAGGACGAGGTTTCATCAACGGTTCAGAAATCCATATTCCTCCCTAAAATCTCACCAGAAGGAACAGGTTGATTGATGGTTTCAGCCATGGTATTCTCATTTTCCTTATGTTGTTTACCTAACAAGTATCAGGTGACTATTTTAAAGGAATACTCAGGTATTTCAATTCATTAGTTTGTTCTTGTATGACCAGAAGTCCTATTTTGTTTATAAACTTACGAAGAAGATTGAAAGCTGAATTTATGTTTTATGTATACAGTAACTAAGATACTGTTTTAAATGGCATACAGGTCTGCTCTGACTTTACACGGTTATTGTTCTATTTAGTTATTAATACTTATTTCCAAAAAAGGTCTTAGGAACGTTTATATGTAAAACATTTTGTTATTCAATTATTTTATGATCAGTTTTCATATGTACTTAAAATAGTAGGTACCCTTTTATTTAAATTATTATTTGTATGATTTCTCAGAATAGTTCCTGATTACACTAAAGAGGGTTTTTAGTCTCTCGTACTACAAGAACACTTGGTTTGGTCTTGAACATAATTTCCAGTTGAGTTGCATTTCAAAGGTTATGGAATAAGCTATTTTCACTTTAAATTGACTTAAATGGTGCAGATCTCGGTTCCTTATCGTTTACGTTCACTGCTCCTACGTCTTTGACTCATCCTACTACAGTTTATACTTTTATATAATCTTTGTTGTTTTGTCTTTGTCTATATTATCTCTTAATGCTAGGGGGTTACGAAACAGTGTGAAGCACAAGGCCTTATTTTTATTTGCTAAACAATTTCGAACAGATTTTTGCTTTTTTCAAGAGTCTCACTCAATTTCTGCTGATGTCAACTTATGGAGGTCACAGTGGGGCAACGATATTTGGCTTTCCCATGGATCTGAACGCTCTGCTGGTGTCACTACAATGAAAAATACCTTTGGTGGTAATATTCTACACTCGGAATGTGACCCCTTTGGTCACTTTATTTGTCTTGTGATCAGTTACAATGACATTACACTCATTACTGTAAACTTCTACGGGTACAACATCCGCAGAGTACGACCCTGCCTCACACAGGAAGCGGCGCAGGTCCTAATCCAGGCACTTGTCATCTCCCGTCTGGATTACTGCAACTCGCTGTTGGCTGGGCTCCCTGCCTGTGCCATTAAACCCCTACAACTCATCCAGAACGCCGCAGCCCGTCTGGTGTTCAACCTTCCCAAGTTCTCTCACGTCACCCCGCTCCTCCGCTCTCTCCACTGGCTTCCAGTTGAAGCTCGCATCCGCTACAAGACCATGGTGCTTGCCTACGGAGCTGTGAGGGGAACGGCACCTCACTACCTCCAGGCTCTGATCAGGCCCTACACCCAAACAAGGGCACTGCGTTCATCCACCTCTGGCCTGCTCGCCTCCCTACCACTGAGGAAGTACAGTTCCCGCTCAGCCCAGTCAAAACTGTTCGCTGCTCTGGCCCCCCAATGGTGGAACAAACTCCCTCACGACGCCAGGACAGCGGAGTCAATCACCACCTTCCGGAGACACCTGAAACCCCACCTCTTTAAGGAATACCTAGGATAGGATAAAGTAATCCTTCTCCCCCTCCCCCCTTAAAAGACCTAGATGCACTATTGTAAAGTGGCTGTTCCACTGGATGTCATAAGGTGAAAGCACCAATTTGTAAGTCGCTCTGGATAAGAGCGTCTGCTAAATGACTTAAATGTAAATGTAAATGTACAACACCAAACATGAGAATGATGAATTGCTTGAATCTATAGAGAAACATATACTTCATTGGTTATCTAAATTTCCCAATTCGTTATTATTGATAGGAGGGGACTTTAACATTACAATAGATAATTCAACTGATAGATGGCCCCCAGGTAGGCCAACCAATCAGAATTTGGGTTTAATACTTTTTATGGAAAAGTTTGATCTTACTGATATATGGAGAGAGAGGTTTCCGGCCGACAGATCATTCACTTGGAGTAACAAAACAGGCTCCAGACAATCCAGAATAGATTTTTGGCTCATATCCAAATGTATTGATAGTGAGTGTGTTACTACAAATATTTGTACTACTCCCCTCACAGACCATAGGGCTATTTACATTGATATCAAAATATTTACCCCTGATACAAACCTTGGTAGAGCATCCTACTGGAAGCTAAATAGCTCATTATTAAATAATGATATAGTTACATTTGAGGTTAAAGATCTGCTCTCACACTTTTGGGAAAGGGCTTGTGAAGAAAAATCTTATTGCAAGAACTGGGAGCTCTTTAAATTTGAGGTGTCCAAATATCTTAGAAAATATGGTAGTAATCTTGCTAAGACCAGAAGAGCTGAGGAGGAAAAGGTGATCATTAAGATAGCTTCCCTTTCTCAGAGGTCCCAGCTGACCTCTTGGGGAGGAGAAGATGGAACTAATTGAGTTACAAAATAAACTGGATAATATATATAAATTAAAAGCAGAAGGAGCCTTTATTAGATCTAGGAAAAAATGGATTGAGGAGGGAGAACAGAATTCATCCTATTTCTTTAGACTTGAGAAATTTCACTCTAAAAATAACACTATCCATAAGTTAAACATTGATGGTGTTATTACAGATGACCAAAAATTAATCTCTAAATACTGGAGCAATTTTGACAGAAAATTGTATAGCTCTACGTACTGTCAGGAATCCACAGATGTGTTTTTTAACTCACTGAATAATGTTCACTCTATCAGTGATATAGAATCTAAACAGTGTGATGAACCCATCAAAGTTGAAGAGATTATAGAGTCTATCAAACATCTAAAGAACAATAAATCACCAGGTGTTGATGGAATTACATCAGAATTTTACAAATTATTTTCTGAACAAGTAGCTCCCTTCCTATTTGAAGTCTTTTTAGAGAGTATTAAAAACAATGTTCTCCCTCCTACAATGAGTCAGGGGTTAATAACACTGATACCTAAACCTAAAAAAGAAGTGCTGCTCATCGATAACTGGCGTCCAATTTGTCTTCTTAATAATGACTATAAGATATTAGCCTCACTACTTGCAAAAAGAATTAAAGAAGTTTTGGATGCAATCATTGATGAAACACAGTCTGGCTTCATGAGGAACAGACATATTTCTAACAATGTCAGACTAGTATTAGACGTACTTGACTACTCAGACCTAATAACTGAGGATAGCTTCATATTATTTTTAGATTTTTATAAAGCATTTGACACAGTAGAGCATCAGTTTCTCTTCCACTCCCTTGAGAGACTTGGCTTTGGGGATTTTTTTCTGTAAGGCTATTAAGACTCTCTATGCAAATGGTAACAGCTCTATCAAATTGAAATATGGCACCTCACATAGATTTGAGTTAAAGAGAGGAATTAGGCAAGGTTGTCCTATCTCTCCGTACCTGTTTTTATTAATCACCCAACTTCTTGCAAATTCTTTAAATAATAGTCCTGTACAAGGTATTTCCATAGCTGGTAAAGAAATTATTATAAGCCAGCTGGCTGACGATACTACACTTTTTCTGAAAGACGCTAACCAAATTCCCATATCGATCAATGTGATACAATCCTTTTCCAAAGCGTCTGGTCTATATCTTAACATTAAGAAATGTGAACTCATGGCTGTCAAAGATTGTGTGACACCTTCATATTATGGTATTCCAGTAAAGAAGAACTTACATATTTAGGCATAACCATTACAAAGGATCAGAAGTCTAGAGGCTTACTAAATTTGAACCCTCTTATTAAAAAAAACCCAGAAGAAACTAAATCAATGGCTACAGAGGGACTTATCTTTAAAAGGTAGAGTCCTAATAACCAAGGCTGAAGGTATCTCTAGACTAACATATGGTGCTCTATCTTTATATCTTGACCGTAAAATAAGCAAGGAGATAGACCAGATGCTTTTCAACTTTCTTTGGATAAACCATACCCATTACATTAGGAAAACTGTTGTAATGAACACTTATGAGAATGGTGGACTGAATTTTCTGGATTTTACTACTTTAAATAATACTTTCAAGATCAATTGGATAAAACAATTCCTAAGAAGACCCACTTCTATCTGGAATTGTATTCCTCATCATGTCTTCTCTACTTTTGGTGGCCTTAACTTCATGTTGTTTTGCAATCATAATATTGACAAAGTTCCAGTGAAACTTTCTGCTTTTCATCGGCAGGTTTTCTTGTCATGGTCCTTAATTTATAAACACAATTTTTCTCCACACAGATATTATATATGGAATAATGGGGATATATTGTATAAAAATACCTCTCTGTTTTTAGAATATTGGTTCAGAAATAATATCCTATTGGTGAGCCAACTGGTAAATGCAGAGGGTCTTTTACTCAGTTATAAAGAATTCTTATCACTTTACAAGGTCCCTGTAACACCTAAAGATTTTGCAATTGTTTTAGATGCCATTCCCTCAGGTGTTGCTCTGTTATTCAGGAACGTGTCAAGACCTGACCCTCAGAGCCTACCTTCTATTGACCCTGTTGACTCATCAGTAGGAAAGATTTGTTTCTCTTTTGGTCCATTCAACAACAGAGCGATACGGTCCTTGTTTCAGCAGGATGTTGTATCTATTCCTTATGTCATGCCTTACTGGAATGGATTTATTGATAATATCTGTTGGAAAAAAGTTTGGATGTTGCTACAAACATACCTACTTGTTAACAAAATTAAGGAAGTTTTTTAAAATTATTCATAAATACTATCCTGCCAACCACTATATGAAGAAGTTTAAGGAAAACATCAACTCAAATTGCTCTTTTGTAATGACCACCCAGAAACAGTTGTGCATCTTTTTTTGGCATTGTATGCATGTAAAGAAAACTGTGGCAAGACATCAGTAGGTTTATAATTAAGGTGATAATCACTTAAGGTGAACGCACCAATTTGTAAGTGCTTCCTGATAAGAGCGTCTGCTAAATGACTTAAATGTAAATGTAATAATTGAACACATTTATGAAGATTTTACACTATTGTGGAGAGATGTACTGTTTGGATTCTTTACATACAATAGAAAAAGGTTGAATCATTTTTTAATTAATTCATTATTCTTTTGGCCAAATTTCATATACAAATGTAAATTTAAACAGAAAACCACATTTAAGTATCCTACAAAAAGAAATTGAACTGTATTTTAAGACGGTTAAATGCTCTACTAACAAAAAAGCTGTTAGAATTGGGATATGGCATGTCCCTTAAGGTCCTTGTGTAATTGTATGTGATATTGTACCCCCTAGCCCCGCCCCCAGCCCCCGCCCCTAGCTCGATTGTCCATTGTTTGTAATCTATGTATGCTGGTGTTCCTCATGTGCTTTATGTATTGATTTGTTGTTAATAAATTAAAAAAAAATAATAATAATAATAAAAAAATATATATTAAAAAAAATGACTACTCTAAAAAAATAAAAAAATAAAAATAAATAAAGGAATCACACAGGGAAGAGGGTCACAAAACCTGTCATGGATCACTGTCTAATCACGCCTGAGTACCGCCTGCTATCTTGCCAACTCAGCTCACTGGGTCATGCCAAACCTGTTTGTCATTGGAGTTGGCAAGAGCATAAACAGATCTTGTACCGGGCAGTCTACTTCTGATCCTGAATTGGTGACAAATGTCATGGTGAGACTACCTGGTACCAGATCTGATAGCACAAACAGCCTGAGTACCAGATCTGATAGGCACAAACAGCCTGGTACCAGATCTGATAGCACAAACAGCCTGGTACCAGATCTGATAGCACAAACAGGCTGGTACCCAGGCTGTATTAGACAGTGGTCCATGACATGTCCCTTGACTTTGCAACCATGGAAAACACTTTAAAATGGCAAATAGTTACACATCATACAACGACACACCAAGGAATGTCCTAGGAATAGATAATGTCTTAAAGAATTATTTTATTTTAAGATTTGTGTGCTGTTTTGTATTGCTAGGTATTATTGCAAAAGACCAGATCCTCGGTTCATTTGGTTCCCATTAAATACCATCATGGCATGGAGGGGTTCACTCAATCACTTACAGAGAGAGAGACAGAAGAGACAGAGCAGAGACAGAGATACAAAGAAAGACACAGAGCGAGAGAGACAAAGACAGAGAGAGAGAGAGAGACATGGTTAGGACAGAAGAAGAGATACGAGAGAGAGAGAGAGAATGTTAGACAAAGGAGAAGAGATCCAGAGATACAGAGAGAGAGACATGGTTAGACAGAGACAGGAAGAGATGAGAGAGAGGAAAAAGTTGTGTTTTAATGAATGGTTCCTGCTGGCTGATGGACTCAATCCTTGAGCTCTCTCTTTTCTGGAATTAGACTCACTATTCATTTACACGAACAAGTTTTCCGGATCAAAATGGGGCTTAGGTGGTGTAGCCACAGACGGAATTAAAATTAACAGACTGATTTCTAGTGTTTTTTTAAAGGTGTGTTAAATTCACTTCTTGAGGGCATTAAAGAGTGTGCTCAGAGCTAAGGCCTCTAGCGTTTGTAAATCCAGAGCCTTGTCAGGTTGTAATTCAGAGGTTTCACTCTCAGTGTGTTCAGATCGCACACTGGACGCTCTGGCAGTAGGTGTTCCAGAGCTGTTCTGACCACACAATGGCAGTCAATCACCCAAGCTAATTTAAAGTTGGCTAGCTTTCCAGCTACTTCAAACACAAGTCAGAGAACACCTCACTCTGACCATTTAGGGCGAATCCCTGAGCTGACAAGGTCAAAAAATCTGCCCTGAACGCAGCAGTTAACCCCAATGTTCCTGGCGCTGAGATGTGATTCAAGCATCCCCACCGCACCTCTCTGATTCAGAGGTTGGGTTAAATGGAAACACATTTCAGTTGAAGGCATTCAGTTGTACAACTGACTAGGTGCCCCCATATTCCTAGCAGAGCTGGTTAGGTTGTTTTCATGTTATCTAGAGCGCCAGGACTGTGAATTGTGCTGCTGGTAATGAACGAATTGAATTCATTTATTCAACGGGTGTTGATGCGTTTGGAAATTCATCAGGTTATTCTGCACTCTGAATTGGAGTAGATGGCCAGAGTGAATTTACTTAATGCACCCACAGTAGTCTATTATGTCCAACAATTCAATTCACAATAGTGTTGGGGAGAAGGAGGAGGTGTATGGTGACAGGGGAGGGGAGGTGCTCATAGGTGTGGGGAGAAGGAGGGAGGTGAACATGGTGACAGGGAGGAGGAGGTGTATGGTGACAGGGGAGAAGGAGGAGGTGTATGGTGACAGGAGAAGGAGGAGTGTAAGGTGACAGGAGGAGGAGGGTGAAGGTGTCAGGGAGAAGGAGAGTGTATAGGTGACAGGGAGGAGAGGCATGGTATCAGGGGAGAAGGAGGAGTGTATGGTGACAGGAGGAGGAGGTGTATGGTGACGGGGGAGAAGGAGGAGGTGTATGGTGACAGGGAGAAGGAGGGAGGTGGGTGACAGGGGAGAAAGGAGGAGGTGTATGGTGACAGGGGAAGGAGGTATGGTGACAGGGATAGAGGAGGTGTGTGGTGACAGGAGGAGTGTGTGACAGGGGAGAGGAGGTGTATGGTGACAGGGGAGGAGGAGTGTATGGTGTCAGGGGAGAAGGAGGTGAGCGTGACAGGGGAGGGAGGAGGTGTATGGTGTCAGGGGGAAAGGAGGTGTATGGTGACAGGGGAGGAGGAGGTGTGGTGACAGGGGAGGGAGGAGGTGTATGGTGTCAGGGAGAAGGAGGAGGTGTATGGTGACAGGGGAGGAGGAGGTGAATGTGGTGTCAGGGGAGGGAGGTGTATGGTGACAGGGAGGAGGAGGTGTATGGTGACAGGGAGAAGGAGAGGTGTATGGTGACAGGAGAGGAGGTGCATGGTGACAGGGGAGAAGGAGGAGTGTATGGTGACAGGGGAGAGGAGGGTACAGTGTCAGGGGAGAAGGAGGAGGGTGTGGTGACAGGGGAGAGGGAGGAGGTGTATGGTGACAGGGAGGAGGAGGAGGTGTACTGCAGTGAGGAGGAGGTATGGTGTGGGGAGAAGGAGGAGGTGGTGACAGGGGAGTGAGGAGGTATGAGTGTGTCAAGGGAGAAAGAGGGAGGTGTTATGGTGACAGGGGAGAAGAGGAGGTGTATGGTGACAGGGGGAGGAGGTGTATGGTGACAGGGAGAAGGAGGAGGTGTGGTGACAGGGGAGGAGGAGGAGTTGTGTGGTGTCAGGGAGAAGGATGAGGTGTATGGGTGACAGGGAGGGAGGAGGTGTATGGTGACAGGAGGAGGAGGAGGTGTATGGTGACAGGGGAGAAGGGAGGAGGTGTATGGTGACAGGAGAGAAGGAGGAGGTGTATGGTGACAGGGGAGCAGGAGGAGGTGTATGGTGTCAGGGGGAGAAGGAGGAGGGTGTATGGTGACAGGAGGAGGAGGTGTAAAGTGTCAGGAGAAGGAGGAGGTGTATAGTGTCAGGGAGGAGGTGTATGGTGTCAGGAGAAGGAGGAGGGTGTATGGTGACAGGGGATGGAGGGAGGAGGTGGAGTGGTGACAGGAGAGAAGGAGGAGGTGTATGGTGACAGGGGGGAGGAGGAGGTGTATGGTGTCAGGGGAGAAGAGGAGGTGGAGGAAGACAGGGGAGGAGTGAGGTGGCAGGGCGGTGACAGGAGGAGGAGATGTGGTGGCAGACAGGGGAGAAGGAGGAGGTGTACAGACAGGGGGAGGAAAGTGAGGAGGTGTATGCAGACAGGGGAGGAGTGAGGAGGCAGAAGGGTGACAGGGGGTGAGAAGGAGGAGGGAGCAGACAGGAGTATGAGGAGGGGGACAGTGACAGGGGGAGAGGAGGAGGTGTATGGTGACAGGGGAGAAGGAGGAGGTGTATGGTGACAGGGGAGGAGGAGGAGGTGTATGGTGACAGGGGAGAAGGAGGAGGTGTATGGTGACAGGGGAGGAGGAGGTGTATGGTGTCAGGGGAGAAGGAGGAGGTGTATGGTGACGGGAGGAGGAGGTGTATGGTGTCAGGGGAGAAGGAGGAGGTGTATGGTGACAGGGGAGGAGGTGTATGGTGTCAGGGGAGGGAGGAGGTGTATGGTGTCAGGGGAGAAGGAGGAGGTGTATGGTGTCAGGGGAGAAGGAGGAGGTGTATGGTGACAGGGGAGGAGGAGGTGTATGGTGTCAGGGGAGAAGGAGGAGGTGTATGGTGACAGGGGAGGAGGAGGTGTATGGTGTCAGGGGAGAAGGAGGAGGTGTATGGTGACAGGGGAGGAGGAGGAGGTGTATGGTGTCAGGGGAGGAGGAGGTGTATGGTGTCAGGGGAGAAGGAGGAGGTGTATGGTGACAGGGGAGGAGGAGGAGGTGTATGGTGACAGGGGAGAAGGAGGAGGTGTATGGTGACAGGGGAGGAGGAGGAGGTGTATGGTGACAGGGGAGAAGGAGGAGGTGTATGGTGACAGGGGAGGAGGAGGTGGTGTATGGTGACAGGGGAGGAGGAGGAGGTGTATGGTGACAGGGGAGGAGGAGGAGGTGTATGGTGACAGGGGAGGAGGAGGAGGTGTATGGTGACAGGGGAGAATGAGGAGGTGGTGTATGGTGACAGGGAAGGGAGGTGGTGTATGGTGACAGGGGAGGAGGAGGAGGTGTATGGTGACAGGGGAGGAGGAGGTGGTGTATGGTGACAGGGGAGGAGGAGGTGGTGTATGGTGACAGCACGGACATGCAGCCAGACCACCACAATCTAGCAGCTCTCCACAGTGGTACATAGACAGAATGAGTGTTATCAGTTATCAGCAATGAACCCCTGGTGAACTATCAACTGTAACAGTCAGAACTATCAACTGTAGCAGTCAGAACTATCAACTGTAGCAGTCAGAACTGGAGAAAATCTTGAGAATGGCAAAAGTTTCAGCTCAATCACTTGACATGTATATTTCCAGGTTCATTTCCAGGCATATTTACAGGTATATTGACAGGCATATTTACAGGTCTATTGACAGGTATATTGACAGGTATATTTACAGGTATATATCCAGGTATATTTCCAGTTTTATTTCCAGGTATTAAGAAACTTGTAAACTAGCAGTGTTCAATGAGCTAATTTTGCACAATAAAATGTTATGGTTATCAGAAGTATTAGAGTATATCAGTTGTATTACAGTATATTATCAGTAGTATTACAGTATATTATCAGTAGTATTACAATATATTATCAGTAGTATTACAGTATATTATCACTAGTATTACAGTATATTATTGGTAGTATTACAGTATATTATCAGTAGTATTACAGTATATTATCAATGGTATTACAGTATATTATCAGTAGTATTACAGTATATTACAGTATATTATCAGAAGTATTACAGTATATTATCAGTAGTATTACACTATATTATTGGTATTATTACAGTATATTACAGTATATTATCAGTAGTATTACAGTATATCATCGGTAGTATTACAGTATATTATCGGTAGTATTACAGTATATTACCAGAAGTATTACACTATATTATCGGTAGTATTACAGTACATTATCAGTAGTATTACAGTATATTATCATGCAAAACGAAATAATAACGCCAGAGACTGCATCATAACCTGAAGTTATTTGCATATGAGAAATTCAATGTGTGTACTTGTCTAATAAAAATGAGAAAATAAAATGATGCCATTATCCAATCTCCCAAAAGTAGTATAATCCTGTGGCATTTAAGAACAAAGCCAATATGATGAGCTATAGCAATATATTAAATGAAGGTCCTGTATGATGGTGAGCAGCACTTATTTACAACAGATGTAGAATCTGTAAGTCGTTATACCAACGGATAATGAAGTGTTCACTTGATAAATGTAATTCTAAATGGGCTTTCGATAAAACTACGATTGCATCGTAGCATGTAGCTTCCGTCGTTCTCAAATGCCAACATTGGATTTCATTCCTAATTCAGCTGTAACCATCTCTGAATTAGTGTGATCCTAATGCAATTTGAAACATTCTGAAAACACATGAAAATTGTGTTAGTCACTCCATCCATTATACACAGTGGGACAACACTAAACCTTTCATAAGGAACGTGCATTCTACGTACAATAACGCATCTGAATGACAAAATCTACTAAAAATATTTCAAGTTGGGTTTCATGTTTATTTTCAAAGATTCCTCTGTGTTTAGCTCTATGCAGTTGTTTATTTCTGGAGCTAGCACGGCTAAGAGATACATTTAAAAACAAGACTACATCACAGGGCTGCCTCTGCCTGGCCATGGAAGGGTTAGGGCTGCCTGCCTCTGCCTGGCCATGGAAGGGTTAGGGCTGCCTGCCTCTGCCTGGCCATGGAAGGGATAGGGCTGCCTACCTCTGCCTGGCCATGGAAGGGTTAAGGCTGCCTGCCTGCCTCTGCCTGGCCATGGAAGGGTTAGGGCTGCCTGCCTCTACCTGGCCATGGAAGGGTTAGGGCTGCCTGCCTCTACCTGGCTATGGAAGGGTTAGGGCTGCCTGCCTCTGCCTGGCCATGGAAGGGTTAGGACTACCTGCCTCTGTCTGGCCTTGGAAGGGTTTGAAGTGGGTAAGTACAGAGCGCAAGTGCAGGTCTCTAGTGAGCTAAATGATTAACCGTGCCAAATAACTGCTCATTAGGAATCAGCATGTCCCATCCGGAAGATCAATGAGAGGCGCCAGCCCCCCTACCAGAATAGTATGCCTCATTAGAAACGTTTTTGTCTTGGGTGCAAATGCCAACTCAGATCATCTGCTTACAGTTTGAGCCAATTCAGTATATGAAGACACACCAGCCATACTCTCTAACCATTGTGTGTATCCACAAACAGCTAACTACAGTAGAACCCAGTGATAATTCACTTTGGCTAATAAGTAGCTATTAATGAGGTGGTAAGTAGTGATTTAGAAGAAAAAAATGTAATCTATTACTAGAAGACAGTGTGGTTGGAAGCGCCTCTGTGGATGGAAATTCTACACTGAATGAGCAAAAGTTGCCATCTGTCATTGGTATTTGGGATTACTGCAGCGTGACAGTCACTAAATACTGCAAACTGGGAGCCTTCTGTTCGTAAACAACATCCATCTATTTGTCTTATGGTCCGAGATAATGAAAGCCTGTTTTTTCTACATATAATAAAAACATGACAGGTCAAGTCCCAGTTACAAAGATCAATTATGGTCAAAAATAACTCGTATTTTTGCTCGGAGACATTAATGCTCAGGTAATTATAAAATACACTTCTAAACAACCTTGACAGACAGCCGTAAGGAAGACACCAGGCTCCACCAGGCACCTCTGCTCCCCCAGGCACCTCTGCTCCCCCAGGTACCTCTGCTCCCCCAGGTACCTCTGCAAGCCTTGCAAACACCCCAGCTGTCGACCGCATCACTGAAAAAATGCCCCACTTCTGCTTTAATGCGGGAAAATGATAACGCTACCGAAATAATGTGAACATCGGCGTGAACTACAAAACTCTTCTCTCCGCTTGAAATACACAGTTCAGTATTTTGTTAAAACATCATAAAGGGTCTATATTGGCCTCATCTGTTATTTAGCCTTTATCAATGGAATGAGAGCATCCTTGTTAACAACAGCCTAGATGGCTTTTAATGTATTTACTTCTATTCATTTCAAGTGATTCGCAGATGAGAAACCATCTATGGCCTCTATAAGTGGTCTTAATAACACGGTCCACGTATCCCTTTGTTTTCTGCCTCAGTGGCTTCATTGTTTCTGGGGTCATGTAAAAAGGGATGTAAGATGATCCAGGGAAGATGGAGGCATGCCTGTTGACACATGGAAACAGAACAGAAGTCTATATCTGTCCGAACGGTTATACGTGTGGACTCTCAGAATCGGCGGACAATTGAAAGCTAGAATGTGTGACAGACGATAGGGGAGAAACAGACAGACAGTACAGTGAAACATTCAGCACAAGCAATTGTCATTCTCCAGCAACCCTGTTCAAAACAGAACATTTTGAGTTGTTTGATGGTCATTTCATAGTTGAGTGTTGTTACTAGTGTAATAACAGTGTTACTGCAGATATATAACAGGTATAAAAGTTACCTGTCAAACAGTCAAATTACATTTACCTTGTCATCACCTCCCCCCTTCCCCTCTCCTCCCCTCCCCTAGACTCTTGTTGATGGCCTGGGCCACTCCAATGCACACAACGCATTTTTCAAACACTAACTATATTTGGACGAGTTGTGCATCCAGTGTCTGCAAACTGGATTGTAAATCAAGACTACCTTTCTTGGTCAAATCAAATCAGCGTGAGGTCCTGGGGGTGCTGGGGAGTCAGCTTGGCAGTAGTCCACTTCATCTCTGGTGGGTGGCGCAGCAGCACAGCACCACTGAGGTATAAACACACACTTCTTTTTACGTTTCCTTACAGTAGGTTATCTTTACTTTATGTGGTGATACCAATTTTCTGTTGATAAATCATCAGTCAGTGATGGAGGTAAGAATACAAATATCAAAAATCCAAAGATGTGTTGATGTGTCCTCTATGATCTCCTCTGTAGCACATAGACAAACACACTCAAAGGTGGGCGTGCTCTTGCTCTCTCACTCTCTCTCTCTCTCACCCTCCCCCACCCCTCCCTCTCTCTCTGATAGGCATCTGGGATATTGACTTTCTCTCAATGCTCAGCAACATATCCAATGATTCCCTTTCCCCAAGGAACTTGAACTTCATCCGAGTTACTCATAGAGGGTAAAACTGTGATACCTGCATGCCGCGCTTAAAACAACTGTTAACTCGTAACTGCAAAATCTGATTTTAGTGAGTTCGAAACAACTGAGAACTTGGGCAAACGAGCTACGACTGGGAAAATACGTTTTGAATTTTCATTCCGGAACTCTGGCCTCTTTCTAGAGCTACGACCTGAAGATCACTGACGTCATTATAATTCTACCTTTTTTTTCTCTCGAGTTCCCAGTTGTCTTGAAAACACCATAAATCCAGAGAATGGCAGATTTTGATGACAAAATTTGCCCACGAAGGACCACCGCGCCACCTTCCTGTTCAAGTGAGCACAGTCCAAAAATGTATTGTATGCTGCTGCATAAATTATGTAATATGCCAGGGAGATATATATATATATACTGTAGTTAACAAAGTAATACTAAGGTTATGTTGTGTAGTAAGCTGTTAGTAGCCCAAATATCTCACCCTAATCATTTTGCCAACTGTTCTGACTTGGTGGAAGCCTATAACCTGTTTTTGAGAAATGTAATCATCGAATATTGTAAGAGCTTACATTGTCTGCTTATATGCCCCCTTTATTTATCCTACAGTTCTGACTTGGTGTACAGGGAGAACACTGTAAGAACGGCCCATGTTCTGAATTATGTCACTGTACATTTCAAAAGTGCTGAACAAATAGTTTTACTGACTATGTCCGTCCTAACTCATTGTCTTAATCAAAATTACAGATTGCCTCTTATCTGCTTGTCGTCCCTTATGCCATAGTTTGTACATCTCAATTGTCAGTAGAAACCACATTTGTTTAAGCAAGTCAGCTATGTTTTTTTAAAAGGCAGTAAATGAGGCTGAATTAACTGTTTCACTGCCAGACAAGGCTCCGCTGATAGCCAGGTGTAGCAGTGGTAAGGTGTTGGACTGCTTTATGTTGGCCCTAACAGTTTGTGGGCACCATGTCACCGTTACAGTGTAATTAATGTGTTGTTTAGTATTGTGTTGTGTAGTGGCTTTGCTCACATGCATCCCACAATGCTTTGTTTTGTTTACCCCACCAAGATTTAATTGCTAAAACGCCACTGAAAATGAAAAGTAGGTATGAATGCTGATTGCCAGCCGCTGCTGGCTGATTGTGAGTAGATGTTGATTTAAATTCAATAAAAAAACATCCCTTCTCAGAAGCACAAATTATCCAAAGCTGATTTACAGGACTAGCATACTATATTTTGATTGTTTTTAGTTTACATATAATTTGGTTGAAATGACATTACCCGCGTGGGCACCAGTGAAAATGGTTGGCTTTCGGTTTCCGCCTCTGACCGTGCCTAATTCCAACTCTTTTAGCCTCTTTCTGACATAAAGGTGAAATCCTGGTAGAGGCCATTCATTGGCAGATCGCTCCTGATGACCCGGATGGAATTATGTGATCAGTCCTTAACCCACAGGATGTCCCACCCAGTAGACTACTTCAAAACTGGTGAAAGTCCTCAATGACACTACCCATGCTAGAACGGGCTTTCGGACACTAGTGTCCTTTATCTAGCTCTATCGTTTGGCCATTCCATTCAAGTTTGACTTTCTCCCACGTAACAACCCATGGATTGAGAAACTCTGTTGGGCACTTCCCATTTGGTTATGAACGCAGGGTAATGGTGGAATTTACTTGAACACCCCTTCAACTGGTAATTACTAGTTGGAACTAGGAAACTGAAATTTCAGACTTCCTAACGGGTTGTAGTTTTACACGTGCCACACAATATGCCATTCAATCAGTTAGCAAGTTAAACATTTCAGAGTTCCCTAGTTCCAACTAGTACATGAATGCAGCATATCATCCCTGAGCACCAACTCCCACATGCTGACGTCACCTAAATAAATGACCTCGATAAGAGCATTTTTGGCAGTTAAATGCAATCGTTTTTGAAGCATGATTGCTGTACTTTCAGTCTATGGTTGACGGAACTTGGCCATTAGCCAATCTGGTTTCTCAACATGTTCAAAGCAAGTAAATGCATCCAACAGGTATGTGATTTCACAACTGGTAATTTCCAATCTTCCAATTGCTGCAGATATCATTTCTCTTCACATACTCTAAATAGCACACGTCATTCAAGTGACCTTCTTGAAACACCTCCATTTTGATGTATGAACTTAACATTCACAGGGCCTTTAATGCATTCAAACTGAATAATTCACGGCAGACCAGACTGCCATCGGCGAAGTAGGTTTTGAAGACGTCAAGTCATGTTTTCATTGGATCATATCTAACCAGATTATCGAAGAAATCTAAAGTTCAAAACTCTGCATTAACCGCTGTTCAGCTGACCCAACCTGTAGTTCTGGGACCAATCAGATTAGAACGAAACACACTAACTAATGTCCGCGGAACATGGCGTTGGGCCCGAAGGAAAGAGTTTGGGTAACCAGGAAAGCTTTAGGTTGCTAGCCTACCTTCAGTCATAATAAACATACATCTAGTACTCAAGACATAATATATTACTTAGCCTTCAGGGTTTTTTGCTCAATTCCTTATACATTGGTTAAAGAAGAAGTAGCCGTGTTGCCTTCCTGATCCTTGACCACAAAAACAATTGGGATACTTGTTTAGCATGTAATTCATTAAATTAACAAACCTACATAAAATACATGAAGTAGTAGCAACTGGAAGATATTGCCAGGGATCACTTTCAGTAACCTGAAATGTACAAACCCTTCCAAATCTGATTGACCGCTTGCATTAGCCATGCAAGTATTAAAACCAGTAATGTAATTTAGACCATTTTTTGTTGTCGCTTTCAAAGCATATAGTCACACAGCTTTGACTCAATACATTCTGGAACCCTCAGTCTATGGCTCAATAATTGATGTATATTAGCACCTGTTAAAAACCAGGGGATAATATACGCCATCAAGATGGAGAAACAAAGACAAAGATACAGCGGTGATCAATATGGCAACTGACTCATGCAAACGCCATTCAGAGTCCCAGAAGTTATGTCATGCAGGTTATTGAAAGCCACAACAATCACCAGACATATACAATCATTTAAGAATATAAGTCTAAGCTTCTGAAAAGATCCCCTTCTGAACAGTTGATATTTCTCAAGACAAAAATAATAATAATAATATTGAACAAAAATGTAGACATTAGTCTAGGAAGTTGCAGACTTCAAATATGCTATGAGATCTGCACGCTTCCCCTTCTTGATGCCAGCAAAGATCATCTTTGTTCCTGGAATGTATTCTTGGGGTTCTCCAAGCAAGTCATGAGGGTATCAGTATCCCAGACAATGCCTGAAATCACATGTGAAGGGACAGGTCAGGATGAGAATGAATGTGTCACATTGTCAGACTGCATTTATTTCCTGTAGAATGTGGACAATCTCAGGACGTGACCTTTGGCTTTTTACATCCGTGTAGGAAAAGCCTTCAGCCTGTCCGGTCTTGCTATCCAAACAGACCCCAGAGGTTCAGCCCGACCTTGTGCTTCCTCCATTTTCAAACAGTATGGCACTGGGCACACTTTCTGACAAAAGTTTTTCCCCTTTTCAATGTCACCCATGTTTCCTATTGGACAATAAGTCAGAAGAGGTCAGCTGTTGTACCTATATATATATATATATATATATTTATTTTTAAAAAATAGATCTGCATTAATGGTAATGCTGAGCGATTAACCAACATTGTTTAATACCCCGAATAAACAACAGTTCATTAAATGGAATTCCATTTAGTTCAGGTTGTGTGAGCCCAGTATGCCTCATCTTAGAAGAACTAGTGAATATATTGTCAGACATCTCAGCAAAGAATTCGCTTAAAATTGCATGACTAAAAGACAACAGTACAGATACAGAGCAGTGATTCATTAAACCGTAACATTTGAGAAATGTACAGGACCTATATGCATTGGGTGTGTAACCGAATAAGGCGTCTCTATGGTGCTCAGAATGACAGAAATCCCATTTAGAGATGGTGGGTAATTCAGATAACAGAACATGCAAGCCAAGGATGCAACAATATGCAGTCATTCATACCAAATTCTGATGCGCACTTCAGATGTGTTAGAATACCTGTCCACTTTCCTCAAACCACCATGGTGAAAATGTTAACCTGCTCTTTCAAAACAGACGCCGGGACAGTTGTGGGATAATGAATCACAAATTCATAACAAGTAGGACTATGAAACAAAAATAATAAAGGCAAATGATATAGCACCCAAAACCTATAGTTGTTAATATGACTAGGACTGCCTTTGACCAATGGACAAGGAAAGAAAGTTGATTAAAACAATTGCCTCCACGGATCCGACATTTGGCTAGGCTACTTGAAGCAAAGATGCCTCTATATGTAGTAAAATGTTCAGCTTTCAAACAATTACATGTATATTTAAAAAAAAATAATAATAATAATAAATAAGGGCTGGGCAATATGGCTGAATTATTTAATGTATTTTTACATTTTTAATAATGTTCAAAACTCTCATTTCAATGAGTCTCTCCATTCTGATTGTTCAATTCAATGTCTCGTGGTCAAGGAACAAACAATGTGCTCCTTGAGTGACAGAGTGGGGTTTGGTCTAGGGACAAACTACACTGCTCAAAAAAAAATAAAAGGGAACACTAAAAGAACTCATCCTAGATCTGAATTAATGAAATATTCTTATTAAATACTTTTCTTTACATAGTTGAATGTGCTGAAAACAAAAATCACACAAAAAAGTATCAATGGAAATCAAATGAATCAACCCATGAGGTCTGGATTTGGAGTCACACTCAAAATTAAAGTGGAAAACCACACTACAGGCTGATCCAACTTTGACGTAATGTCCTTAAAAAACAAGTCTAAATGAGGCTCAGTAGTGTGTGGCCTCCACGTGCCTGTATGACCTCCCCTACAACGCCTGGGCATGCTCCTGATGAGGGGTTGATGGTTTCCTGAGGGATTCTCCCCAGACCTTGACTAAAGCATCCGCCAACCTGGACAGTCTGGTATAACGCGCATAGAGGATGGATAGACATGATGTCCCAGATGTGCTCAATTGATTCCAGGTCTGAGGAACAGTCAGTCCATAGCATCAATGCCTTCCTCTTCAGAAAGGGAACTACTGACACACTCCAGCCACATGAGATCTAGCATTGTCTTGTATTAGAGGAACCCAGGGCCAACTGCACAAGCATATGGTCTCACAAGGGGTCTGAGGATCTCATCTCGGTACCTAATGGCAGTCAGGCTACTTCTGGCGAGCACATGGAGGGCTGTGTGGCCACCCAAAGAAATGCCACCCCACACCATGACTGACCCACCACCAAACCGGTCATGCTGGAGGATGTTGCAGGCAGCAGAACGTTCTCCACGGCATCTCCAGACTGTCACGTGCTCAGTGAACCTGCTTATTGTGAAGAGCAGGCTCAGTACAAGAATTTTACCAAACTTGGTGTTCTTCTGGCAAATGCCAAACGTCCTGCACGGTGTTGGGCTGTAAACACAATTCTCAGTGTAGGACATTTTTACTTTCAATTGAAACATTTAAAAATTGGTCATGTGCAGTCGCTAGCGACACCAGTACAGTATGTAGCTGAAATAAATTCACTGGAAAGGAAGGCAGGTGTTAGGTCGTGGTCACCTTGGGGTTCATAATTCCTCATGAAACTTCGCTGACAATCTCCACATAAGAAAACTTGTTAGCTAGGATTGAGTCGAATGACTGAACGTACCGGCATTTTGGTTGTAAGAAACGTAAAACTAAGCTTGGGTAGTATAGCCATCAAACGACGGGCAAATTAGGCTGCATTTGAATGATAAACCAAGTCAACGTTACAGTTTTGTTAAAACGTCTTTCAAATAAGAGGGCATCAGTTTTAGCTAGCTAGCTCTCCGATGCCAAGGTTAGCTAGCTAGCTCTCCGATGCCAAGGTTAGCTAGCTAGCTCTCCGATGCCAAGGTTAGCTAGCTAGCTCTCCGATGCCAAGGTTAGCTAGCTAGCTCTCCGATGCCAAGGTTAGCTAGCTAGTTCTCCGATGCCAAGGTTAGCTAGCTAGCTCTCCGTTGCCAAGGTTAGCTAGATAGCTCTCCGTTGCCAAGGTTAGCTAGATAGCTCTCCGTTGCCAAGGTTAGCTAGATAGCTCTCCGTTGCCAAGGTTAGCTAGATAGCTCTCCGTTGCCAAGGTTAGCTAGATAGCTCTCCGTTGCCAAGGTTAGCTAGATAGCTCTCCGTTGCCAAGGTTAGCTAGATAGCTCGCCGTGGCCAAGGTTAGCTAGCTAGCTCGCCGTGGCCAAGGTTAGCTAGCTAGCTCGCCGTGGCCAAGGTTAGCTAGCTCGCCGTGGCCAAGGTTAGCTAGCTCGCCGTGGCCAAGGTTGGCTAACGCGTTAAAAGGCAAGACCATAGTAATCACGACGTTACAAAACGGCTGATTTAAGCAGTCTAGCTAACGTTAGCTATTAACTCAAATCACTACAACTGTCTCCCGGTGTGCCATTTCTTCAGTCATGGCTTTTCAGTTATCGATTTGAGTTGAGATGTTTAGCGGGCTCGTAAAGTCACCACGTTTCAACGGCGGATACAGAATCAGGCAAAGGTTCCTTTAGATAAAAATAAATAAAATAAAAACGAAAGCAATGTTCACAATTCGAGAAACTGACTACAAATTCAACTACTAAAACGTATTTAATCAATGTTACCTGTTTAAATAAACTATATTCCTTACAGTTGTTCCAACTTCTGAGCTTTTTTGTGTGCTTTAGTTCCAATCCGATCCGCTTTCCCCCTTGCCGGTAGCCGACTCACTAGATCTAATAGTATTGCGACCAAGTTCCTTTTCTTCCCTCCAGAATATTTTTTATGTCATCCAGACTGGCCAGTCACATGCTCCATCATCACTCTGACGAACACAGCTGCTTTGCATTCAAGCCCTAGATGGAGTTGAGAACAATGATATAGGCCTACTACACGAATGGTAATAGCATACACAACATTTCAGTGAAAATGCCGTTGTTGTTGTTTGTATTCACACTAACACCACAACAAATATGTCTGTATTCCTCTTAGACTACTTTTTTTTTTTTTTACCAATAATCATCATTGGAAAGATCAGACAACAGTTGGAATGTGTAAGATTGTTGTGGGGAATTTCATTGTCTTTTATTGTGAAGAGGGTTTGTTGCATCCCTATAACCATACATCGACCTAACACCAGGTAGTTCTTTTGAGAAGAAGATATAGCTACACATAGCTAACCAAAGT
>NW_027038878.1:0-40908 GCF_034236695.1 Oncorhynchus nerka
GAGGCTATATACAGGAGGTACCGGTACTGAGTCAATGAAGAGGCTATATTAACAGAGGGTACCGGCACTGAGTCAACGTAGATAACATATACACAGGAGGCACCGGTACTGAGTCAGTGTGGAGGTTATATACAGGGGGTACCAGTGCTGAGTCAATGTAGAGGCTATATACAGGAGGTACCGGTACTGGTCAGTGTGGAGGTTATATACAGGAGCACTGCACAGAGTCAATGTGGAGGCTATATACAGGGCACCGTTGCAGAGTGGTGGAGGCTATATACAGTGCGGTGCAGAGTCAGTGTGGAGGCTATATACAGGGGCACCGGTACAGAGTCAATGTGGAGGCTATATACAGGCACCGGTACAGAGTCAATGTGGAGGCTATATACAGGGGGCACCGGTACAGAGTCAGTGTGGAGGCTATATACAGGGGGTACAGTACAGAGTCAATGTGGAGGCTATATACAGGCAACTGCACAGAGTCAATGTGGAGGCTATATACAGGGGCACGGTACAGAGTCAATGTGGAGGATATATACAGGGGTTACCAGTACAGAGTCAATGTAGAGGCTATATACAGGGGTACCGGTACTGAGTCAGTGTGGAGGTTATATACAGGCACGGTACAGAGTCAATGTGGAGGATATATACAGGGGTTACCAGTACAGAGTCAATGTAGAGGCGT
This sequence comes from Oncorhynchus nerka, assembly GCF_034236695.1. Taxonomy (NCBI): domain Eukaryota; kingdom Metazoa; phylum Chordata; class Actinopteri; order Salmoniformes; family Salmonidae; genus Oncorhynchus; species Oncorhynchus nerka. Next base: position 686 of record NW_027038878.1, read on the forward strand.
ATATACAGGGGTACCGGCACTGAGTTAGTGTGGAGGTATATACAGAAGCAACGGTACAGAGTCAATGTGGAGGATATATACAGGTTACCAGTACAGAGTCAATGTAGAGGCTATATACAGGGGGTGCCGGTACTGAGTCAGTGTGGAGGTTATATACAGGGGGTGCAGTACAGAGTCAATGTGGAGGCTATACAGGGTACCGGTACAGAGTCAATGTTAGGCTATATACAGGGGGTACAGTACAGGTCAATGTAGAGGCTATATACAGGAGGTACCGGTACTGAGTCAATGAAGGAGGCTATATACAGAGGGTACGGCACTGAGTCAATGTAGAGGCTATATACAGGAGGTACCGGTACTGAGTCAGTGTGGAGGTTATATACAGGGGTACCGGTACTGAGTCAATGTAGAGGCTATATACAGGAGGTACCGGTACTGAGTCAATGAAGAGGCTATATACAGAGGGTACCGGTACTGAGTCAATGTAGAGGCTATATACAGGAGGTACCGGTACTGAGTCAGTGTGGAGGTTATATACAGGGGTACCGGTACTGAGTCAATGTAGAGGCTATATACAGGAGGTACCGGTACTGAGTCAGTGTGGAGGTTATATACAGGGTTACCGGTACTGAGTCAGTGTGGAGGTTATATACAGGGGGTACCGGTACTGAGTCAATGTAGAGGCTATATACAGGAGGTACCGGTACTGAGTCAGTGTGGAGGTTATATACAGGGGGTACCGGTACAGAGTCAGTGTGGAGGCTATATACAGGGGGCACCGGTACAGAGTCAATGTGGAGGCTATATACAGGGGGTACCAGTACTGAGTCAGTGTGGAGGCTATATATACAGGGTACGGTACAGAGTCAATGTGGAGGCTATATACAGGGGGTACCGGTACTGAGTCAGTGTGGAGGTTATATACAGGGTACCGGTACAGAGTCAATGTGGAGGCTATATACAGGGTACCGGTACTGAGTCAGTGTGCGGGGTACAGGTACAGAGTCAATGTGGAGGCTATATACAGGGGGTACCGGGCACTGAGTCAGTGGAGGCTATATACAGGGGTACCTGCACAGGTCAATGTGGAGGCTATATACAGGGTACCAGTACTGAGTCAGTGTGGAGGTTATATACAGGGGGTACCGGTACAGAGTCAATGTGGAGGCTATATACAGGGGGCACCGGCACTGAGTCAGTGTGGAGGCTATATACAGGGGGCAGGTACAGAGTCAGTGTGGAGGCTATATACAGGGCACGGCACAGAGTCAGTGTGGAGGCTATATACAGGGGCACCGGCACTGAGTCAGTGTGGGGGTACAGGTACTGGAGTCAGGTGCGGGGGTATATACAGGGGGTACAGGCACTGAGTCAGTGTGTGCGGGGCACCGGCACTGAGTCGTTGGGGTGCGGGGGTACCGGTACAGAGTCAGGTGCGGGGGTACAGGCACTGAGTCAGGTGGGGGCACCGGCACTGAGTCAGGTCAATGTGGGGTACAGGTACTGAGTCAGGGTCAATGTAGAGGCTATATACAGGGGGTACAGGTACTGAGTCAGTGTGCGGGGGTACGGTACAGAGTCAGGGTGCGGGGTTACCAGTACTGAGTCAAGTGGGGGTACAGGTACTGAGTCAGGGTTATGGGGGTACCGGTACTGAGTCAGGGTGCGGGGTACAACTGAGTCAGGGTACGGGGGTACAGGCACTGAGTCAGGGTGCGGGGCACAGGCACTGAGTCAGGGTGTGGAGGTTATATACAGGGGGTACAGGCACTGGAGCTCAGTGTGCGGGGGTACCGGTACTGGAGTCCATGTGGGTGCAGGGGGGCAGCACTGGAGTCAGGGGTGCGGGGGGTACAGGTACTGAGTCAGGTCAGGGGAAGGCTACTGAGTCAGGGCGGGTACAGGTACAATGGGAGGCTATATACAGGGGCACCGGTACAGAGTCAGTGTGGAGGTTATATACAGGGGTACCGGGCACTGAGTCCAATGTGGAGGCTATATACAGGGCACCGGCACTGAGTCAATGTGGAGGCTTTATATACAGAGGTGCGGTGCAGAGTCAATGTGAAGTCTATATATACAGGCTACCGGCACAGAGTCAAGTGGAGGGTTATATACAGGTACAGCACAGAGTCAATGTGGAGGCTATATACAGGGGGAAACTGGTACTGAGTCAATGTGGAGGTTATATACAGTGGGCAGCACAGAGTCAGTGTGGGCTATATACAGGAGGTGCCGGCACTGAGTCAATGTGGAGGTTATATGCAGGGGTGGCACAGAGTCAGTGTGGAGGTTATATACAGGGGGCACCGGTACAGAGTCAATGTGGAGGCTATATACAGGGGGCACCAGTACTGAGTCAGTGTGGAGGCTATATACAGGCACCGGTACAGAGTCAATGTGGAGGCTATATACAGGGGCACGGTACTGAGTCAGTGTGGAGGCTATATGCAGGGTAACGGCACAGAGTCAATGTGGAGGCTATATACAGGGGTACGGTACTGAGTCAGTGTGCGGGGGGTACAGGTACAGAGTCAATGTATAGGGGCTATATACAGGGGTACCGGTACTGAGTCAGTGTGGAGGCTATATACAGGGGGCCGGTACAGAGTCAATGTGGAGGCTATATACAGGGGGTACCAGTACTGAGTCAGTGTGGAGGCTATATACAGGGGGTAACTGCAGAGTCAATAATGGAGGCTATATACAGGGGGTACCGGTACTGAGTCAGTGTGGAGGCTATATACAGGTACCGGGTACAGAGTCATGTGGAGGCTATATACAGGGGGTGCCGTACAGAGTCAATGTGGAGGCTATATACAGGGAATTTACCGGCACTGAGTCAGTGTGGGGCACAGGTACTGAGTCAGTGTGCGGGGGTATATACAGGGGTACAGGCACTGAGTCAGTGTGCGGGGCACCGCACTGAGTCAGGGTGCGGGGGGCACCGGCACTGAGTCAGGGGTGCGCGGGGGTACAGGTACTGAGTCAGGGTGCGGGGGCAGTGCACTGAGTCAGGTGCGGGGGTACAGGTACTGGGTCAGGTGCGGGGGTATATACAGGGTACAGGTACTGAGTCAGTGTGCGGGGGCACTGGTACTGGAGTCAGGGGTGCGGGGGCACCGGCACTGAGTCAGGTGCGGGGTACAGGCACTGAGTCAGGGTGCGGGGGTCCGGTGCTGAGTCAGGGGTGCGGGGGTACAGGTACTGAGTCAGGGTGCGGGTACAGGTACTGAGTCAGGTGCGGGGGTACAGGTACTGAGTCAGGGTGCGGGGTACAGGCACTGAGTCAGGGTGCGGGGGGTATATACAGGGGGTACAGGCACTGAGTCAGTGTGCGGGGGCACCGGACTACTGAGTCAGGGTGCGGGGTACCGGCACTGAGTCAGGGTGCGGGGTACAGGTACTGAGTCAGGGTGCGGGGGCACCGGCACTGAGTCAGGGTGCGGGGGCACAGGTACAATGTGGAGGCTATATACAGGGGGCAACGGTACAGAGTCAGTGTGGAGGCTATATACAGGGCACCGCACTGAGTCAATGTGGAGGCTATATACAGGGGCACCGGTACTGAGTCAATGTGGAGGCTATATACAGGGGGCAACTGCACAGAGTCAATGTGGAGTCTATATACAGGGCCACCGGTACAGAGTCAATGTGGAGGCTATATACAGGGGTACCAGCACAGAGTCAATGTGGAGGCTATATACAGGGGGCACTGCACAGAGTCAATGTGGAGGCTATATACAGGGGGTACCGGTACAGAGTCAATGTGGAGGCTATATACAGGGGCACCGCACTGAGTCAGTGTGGAGGCTATATACAGGGGCACTGGCACAGTCAATGTGGAGGCTATATACAGGGGCACGGTACAGAGTCAATGTGGAGGCTATATACAGGGGGCACCGGGCACTGAGTCAGTGTGGAGGCTATATACAGGGGGTACCGGTACAGAGGTCAATGGAGCTATATACAGGGGGTACCAGTACTGAGTCAGTGTGGAGGCTATATACACAGGGCACCGGTGCACAGAGTCAATGTGGAGGGGCTATATACAGGGGCACCTGCACTGAGTCAGTGTGGAGGCTATACAGGGGCACCGGGCACAGAGTCAATGTGGAGGCTATATACAGGGGGCACCGGCACTGAGTCAGTGGCGGGTACAGGTACTGAGTCAGTGTGCGGGGTATACAGGGGGTACAGGTACTGAGTCAGTGTGCGGGCACCGGCACTGAGTCAGGTGCGGGGGCACCGGGCACTGAGTCAGGGGTGCGGGGGCACAGGCACTGAGTCAGGGGTGCGGGGGCACCGGCACTGAGTCAGGGTGCGGGGTACAGGTACTGAGTCAGGGGTGCGGGGGTATATACAGGTACAGGTACTGAGTCAGTGTGCGGGGGCACGGTACTGAGTCAGGGTGCGGGGGCACCGGTGCACTGAGTCAGGCGGGGGGCACAGGCACTGAGTCAGGTGCGGGGGCACCGGCACTGAGCCTGGGTGCGGGGGCACCGGCACTGAGTCAGGTGCGGGGGGCACCGGGCACTGAGTCAGGGTGCGGGGTACAGGCACTGAGTCAGGGTGCGGGGGTACCGGCACTGAGTCAGGGTGCGGGGGTACAGGTACTGAGTCAGGTGCGGGGCATATACAGGGTACAGGTACTGAGTCAGTGTGCGGGGCAACCGGCACTGAGTCAGGGTGATGGGCACGGTACTGAGTCAGGGTGCGGGGGTACAGGTACTGAGTCAGGGTGGGGGTACCGGTACTGAGTCAGGGTGCGGGGGTAAGGTACTGAGTCAGGGTGCGGGGTACAGGTACTGAGTCAGGTGCGGGGGTATATACAGGGGGTACAGGTACTGAGTCAGTGTGCGCTTGGGGTGCAGCACTGAGTCAGGGTGCGGGGTACCGGTACTGAGTCAGGTGCGGGGGTACAGGTACTGAGTCAGGGGTGCGGGGTACCGCACTGAGTCAGGTGCGGGGGTAAATTACTGAGTCAGGGTGCGGGGGTACAGGTACTGAGTCAGGGTGCGGGGGTACAGGTACTGAGTCAGGGGTGCGGGGGTACAGGTACTGAGTCAGGTGCGGGGGTATATACAGGGGGTACAGGCACCGAGTCAGTGTGCGGGGCACGGTACTGAGTCAGGGTGCGGGGTACGGTACTGAGTCAGGGTGCGGGGTACAGGTACTGAGTCAGGGTGCGGGGGTATATACAGGGGGTACAGGTACTGAGTCAGTGTGCGGGGCACCGGTACTGAGTCAGGGTGCGGGGGGTACCGGTACTGAGTCAGGGTGCGGGGGTACAGGTACTGAGTCAGGGGTGCGGGGTACCGGTACTGAGTCAGGGTGCGGGGGCACGGCACTGAGTCAGGGTGCGGGGGCACCGGTACTGAGTCAGGGTGCGGGGGTACAGGTACTGAGTCAGGGTGCGGGGGTACGGTACTGAGTCAGGGTGCGGGTACAGGTACTGAGTCAGGGTGCGGGGGTATATACAGGGGGTACAGGTACTGAGTCAGTGTGCGGGGCGGTACTGAGTCAGGGTGCGGGGTACCGGTACTGAGTCAGGTGCGGGGGTACAGGTACTGAGTCAGGGTGCGGGGGTACCGGTACTGAGTCAGGGTGCGGGGGTAAAGGTACTGAGTCAGGGTGCGGGGGTACAGGTACTGAGTCAGGGTGCGGGGGGTATATACAGGGGTACAGGTACTGAGTCAGTGTGCGGGGTACCGGGTACTGAGTCAGGGTGCGGGGCACCGTACTGAGTCAGGGTGCGGGGTACAGGTACTGAGTCAGGGTGCGGGGTACCGGTACTGAGTCAGGGTGCGGGGGTAAAGGTACTGAGTCAGGGTGCGGGGTACAGGTACTGAGTCAGGGTGCGGGGGTACAGGTACTGAGTCAGGGTGCGGGGGTACAGGTACTGAGTCAGGGTGCGGGGTATATATACAGGGGGTACAGGTACTGAGTCAGTGTGCGGGGGCACCGGTACTGAGTCAGGGTGCGGGGGTACGGTACTGAGTCAGGGTGCGGGGGTACAGGTCCTGAGTCAGGGTGCGGGGTACCGGTACTGAGTCAGGGTGCGGGGTACAGGTACTGAGTCAGGTGCGGGGGTACCGGTACTGAGTCAGGGGTGCGGGGGTACCGGTACTGAGTCAGTGTGCGGGGTACAGGTACTGAGTCAGTGTGCGGGGGTACCGGCACTGAGTCAGTGTGCGGGGGCACCGGTACTGAGTCAGTGTGCGGGGGTACAGGTACTGAGTCAGGGTGCTGGAGTCAGGTACTGAGTCAGGGTGCGGGGGTACAGGTACTGGAGTCAGGGTGCGGGGCACCGGTACTGAGTCAGGGTGCGGGGGTACAGGTACTGAGTCAGGGTGCGGGGTACCGGTACTGAGTCAGGGTGCGGGTACAGGTACTGAGGCTATATACAGGGGTACAGGTACTGAGTCAGGTGCGGGGGTACCGGTACTGAGTCAGGGTGCAGGGTACAGGTACTGAGGCTATATACAGGGGGTACAGGTACTGAGTCAGGTGCGGGGGTACGGTACTGAGTCAGGGGTGCGGGGGTACAGGTACTGAGTCAGGGTGCGGGGGTATATACAGGGCAGGTACTGAGTCAGTGTGCGGGCACCAGTACTGAGTCAGGGGTGCGGGTACCGTACTGAGTCAGGGTGCGGGGGTACAGGTACTGAGTCAGGGTGCGGGGTACAGGTAATGAGGCTATATACAGGGTACAGGTACTGAGTCAGGGTGCGGGGGTACAGGTACTGAGGCTATATACAGGGGTACAGGTACTGGAGTCAGGGTGCGGGGCACGGTACTGAGTCAGGGTGCGGGGTACAGGTACTGAGTCAGGGTGCGGGGTATATACAGGGGTACAGGTACTGAGTCAGTGTGCGGGCACCGGTACTGAGTCAGGGTCTTGGGGGCACCGGCACTGAGTCAGTGTGCGGGGTACAGGTACTGAGTCAGTGTGCGGGGGTACCGGTACTGAGTCAGGTGCGGGGGCACCGGGTACTGAGTCAGGGGTGCGGGGTACAGGTACTGAGTCAGGGTGCGGGGGTACAGGTACTGAGTCAGGGTGCGGGGGCACCCGGCACTGAGTCAGTGTGCGGGGCACGGTACTGAGTCAGGGTGCGGGGGTACAGGTACTGAGTCAGGTATGGGGGTACAGGCACTGAGTCAGGGTGCGGGGGTACAGGTACTGAGTCAGTGTGCGGGGGTACAGGTACTGAGTCAGTGTGCGGGGGTACAGGTACTGAGTCAGGGTGCGGGGGTACCGGTACTGAGTCAGTGTGCGGGCACCGGTACTGAGTCAGGGTGCGGGGGTACAGGTACTGAGTCAGGGTGCGGGGTACAGGCACTGAGTCAGGGTGCGGGGGTACAGGTACTGAGTCAGTGTGGGGGTACAGGTACTGAGTCAGTGTGCGGGGTACAGGTACTGAGTCAGGGTGCGGGGTACAGGTACTGAGTCAGGGTGCGGGGGTACAGGTACTGAGTCAGTGTGCGGGGTACAGGTACTGAGTCAGGGGGTGCGGGCACCGGCACTGAGTCAGTGTGCGGGGGTACAGGAGGTCATTTGTTCATAGATAATAAACAGGGAGTTGCAGCAGTGTACAAAATAAATGGGGCGGGGTCAATGTAAAATAGTCAGAATAATCTGGGTGGCCATTTGATTAATTGTTCAGAAGTCTTATGGCTTGGGGGCAGAAGCTGTTAAGGAACCTTTTGGACCTAGACTTGGCGCTCCGGTACCTCTTGCTGTGCGGTAGCAAAGAAAACAGTCTATGACTTGAAGTCTCGCCAGTTGCCCATCCCTGTGGGTACAGTACTTATTTTTTACAGGAAACATTATAGCAGGTTCGAACTTATGCAACTAACGTAGCAGGTTAGGAGAACTAACGTAACAGGTTAGGAGAACTACCGTGGCAGGTTAGGAGAACTAACGTAGCAGGTTAGGAGCATTAATGTAGCAGGTTAGGAGAATTAACGTAGCAGGTTAGGAGAACTAACGTAGCAGGTTAGGAGAACTAACGTAACAGGTTAGGAGAACTAACGTGGCAGGTTAGGAGAACTAACGTAGCAGGTTAGGAGAACTAACGTAGCAGGTTAGGAGAACTAACGTAACAGGTTAGGAGAACTACCGTGGCAGGTTAGGAGAACTAACGTAGCAGGTTAGGAGAACTAACACGGCAGGTTAGGAGAACTAACGTAGGAGGTTAGGAGTATTAACGTAGCAGGTTAGGAGAACTAACGTAGCAGGTTAGGAGTATTAACGTAGCAGGTTAGGAGTATTAACGTAGCAGGTCAGGAGAACTAACGTAGCAGGTTAGGAGCATTAATGTAGCAGGTTAGGATAATTAACGTAGCCGTTTCGGAGAATTAACGTAGCCGTTTAGGAGAATTAACGCAGCAGGTTAGGAGAATTAACGTAGCAGGTTAGGAGAATTAACGTAGCAGGTTAGGAGAATTAACGTGGCAGGTTAGGAGAACAAACGTAGCAGGTTAGGAGAACTAACGTAGCAGGTTAGGAGAATTAACGTAGCCGTTTAGGAGAATTAACGTAGTAGGTTAGGAGAATTAACGTAGCAGGTTAGGAGAATTAACGTAGCAGGTTAGGAGAATTAACGTAGCAGGTTATGGGCATTAATGTAGCAGGTTAGGAGAATTAACGTAGCCGTTTAGGAGAATTAACGAGCAGGTTAGGAGAATTAACGTAGCAGGTTAGAGAATTAACGTAGCAGGTTAGGAGAATTAACGGGCAGGTTAGAGAACAAACGTAGCAGGTTAGGAGAACTAACCTTAACAGGTTAGGAGAATTAACGTAGCCGTTTAGGAGAATTAACGTAGTAGGTTAGAGAATTAACGTAGCAGGTTAGGAGAATTAACGTAGCAGGTTAGAGAATTAACGTAGCAGGTTATGGGCATTAATGTAGCAGGTTAGGAGAATTAACGAGCGTTTAGGAGAATTTACTCAGCAGATTAGGAGAATTAACGTAGCAGGTTAGGAGAACTAACGTAGCAGGTTAGGAGAACTAACGTAGCAGGTTAGGAGAACTAACGTAGCAGGCTAGGAGAACTTACTCAGTATAACGTAGCAGGTTAGGAGAACTAACGTAGCAGGCTAGGAGAACTTACTCAGCAAGTTAGGATAATTAATGTAGCAGGTTAGGAGAATTAACATAGCAGGTTAGGAGAATTAACATAGCAGGTTAGGAGAATTAACGTAGCAGGTTAGGAGAACTAACGTGGCAGGTTAGGAGAACTAACGTAGCAGGTTAGGGGAGAACTAACATGGCAGGTTAGGAGAACTAACGAGGAGGTTAGGAGTATTAACGTAGCAGGTTAGGAGAACTAACGTAGCAGGTTAGGAGTATTAACGTAGCAGGTTAGGAGTATTAACCTCTTGCCTCTACTTGGGACGCTTGCGTCCCAACTAGAACTCTGGAAATGCAAATGCGCTACGCTAAATGCTAATAGTATTAGTTAAAACTCAAAAGTTCATTAAAATACACATGCAGGGTATCAAATTAAAGCTACACTGTTGTGAATCCAGGCAACAAGTCAGATTTTAAAATGCTTTTGGCGACAGCATGAGAAGCTATTATCTGATAGCATGCACCAATACACTACAACACAAAAGCACAGCAGGGGACGTAAACAAAATAATTAGCATTTCGGCGTTACACAAACCGCACAATAAAATAGAAAACAGTCATTACCTTTCACCATCTTCTTTGTTGGCACTCCTAGATGTCCCATAAACACTATTGGGTCTTTATTTCGATTAAATCGGGCCATATAAAGCCAAGATATCGTTATATGTAGACTGTGTGATAAACGAAAAAAACAGCGATTTCACAACGTAACGTCATTTTTAAAATTCAAAAAGTAGACGATAAACTTTCACAAAACACTTCGAAATACGTTTGTAATGCTACTTTAGGTATTAGTAACGTTAATAAGCGATAAAAAATCATCCGTAGGCGATGTAAATATCATTAGCTGTCGTCTTGGAAAAAATTTCAGGAGAGAGCTCTTCCGGAATGATCTGGGCGGAGACCGGAGGTAAGTCGTTCCCCTCTTTCGGTTCAACCAAGAATCAAAGAGGATTCAATTCACAAGACTCTAGACAACATGGGGATGCTGTGGGAGTTGAATGCTCGGTCTTATCTAATTCGGCTCACTGTTAACAATTGCTGGAAGTGGCGCAAGGATATTTATTTCCATTTTCTGTGATCAGGTTTTCCTGCGCTTTCCGATGTAACGCACGTTATGTAATAGCCACAGTCGTGATTTAACCAGTTTTAAAAACGTCCGAGGGTTTCCTATCCACACATTCTAACCATATGAACGTACTATATTCCTGGCATGAGTAGCAGGGCGCTGAAATGTTGCGCGATTTTTTTTAAAAATGTTCAAAAAAGTAGAGGGTAGGAGCAACTAGTTAACGTAGCAGGTTAGGAGAACTAACGTAGCAGGTTAGGAGCATTAATGTAGCAGGTTAGGAGAATTAACGTAGCAGGTTATGGGCATTAATGTAGCAGGTTAGGAGAATTAACGTAGCCGTTTAGGAGAATTAACGTAGCAGGTTATGGGCATTAATGTAGCAGGTTAGGAGAATTAACGTAGCCGTTTAGGAGAATTAACGTAGCAGGTTATGGGCATTAATGTAGCAGGTTAGGAGAATTAACGTAGCCGGTTAGGAGCATTAACGTAGCAGGTTATGGGCATTAATGTAGCAGGTTAGGAGAATTAACGTAGCCGTTTAAGATAATTAACGTAGCAGGTTAGGTGAACTAACGTAACAGGTTAGGAGAATTAACGTAGCCGTTTAGGAGAATTAACGCAGCAGGTTAGGAGAATTAACGTAGCAGGTTAGGAGAATTAACGTAGCAGGTTAGGAGAATTAACGTGGCAGGTTAGGAGAACTAACGTAGCAGGTTAGGAGAACTAACGTAGCAGGTTAGGAGAATTAACATAGCCGTTTAGGTGAATTAACGTAGCAGGTTATGATAATTAATGTAGCCGTTTAGGAGAATTAACGTAGCCGTTTAGGTGAATTAATGTAGCCGTTTAGAGTAATTTATGCAGCAGGTTAGGAGAATTAACGCAGCAGGTTAGGAGAATTAACGTAGCCGTTTAGGAGAATTAACGCAGCAGGTTAGGATAATTAACGTAGCAGGTTAGGAGAATTAACGTAACAGGTTAGGATAATTAACGTAGCAGGTTAGGAGAACTAACGTAGCAGGTTAGGAGAATTAACGTAGCCGGTTAGGAGAATTAACGTAGCAGGTTAGGAGAACTAACGTAGCAGGTTAGGGGCATTAACGTAGCAGGTTAGGGGCATTAACGTAGCAGGTTAGGAGAATTAACGTAGCCGTTTAGGAGAATTAACGTAGCAGGTTATGGGCATTAATGTAGCAGGTTAGGAGAATTAACGTAGCCGTTTAGGAGAATTAACGTAGCAGGTTATGGGCATTAATGTAGCAGGTTAGGAGAACTAACGTAGCAGTTTAGGAGCATTAACGTAGCAGGTTATGATAATTAATGTAGCCGTTTATGAGAATTAACGTAGCCGTTTAGGTGAATTAATGTAGCCGTTTAGAGTAATTTATGCAGCAGGTTAGGAGAATTAACGCAGCAGGTTAGGAGAATTAACGTAGCCGTTTAGGAGAATTAACGCAGCAGGTTAGGAGAATTAACATAGCAGGTTAGGAGAATTAACGTAACAGGTTAGGAGAATTAACGTAGCAGGTTAGGAGAACTAACGTAGCAGGTTAGGAGAATTAACGTAGCCGGTTAGGAGAATTAACGTAGCAGGTTAGGAGAACTAACGTAGCAGGTTAGGGGCATTAACGTAGCAGGTTAGGGGCATTAACGTAGCAGGTTAGGAGAATTAACGTAGCCGTTTAGGAGAATTAACGTAGCAGGTTATGGGCATTAATGTAGCAGGTTAGGAGAATTAACGTAGCCGTTTAGGAGAATTAACGTAGCAGGTTATGGGCATTAATGTAGCAGGTTAGGAGAACTAACGTAGCAGGTTAGGAGCATTAACGTAGCAGGTTATGGGCATTAATGTAGCAGGTTAGGAGCATTAATGTAGCAGGTTAGGAGAATTAACGTAGCCGTTTAGGAGAATTAACGTAGCAGGTTATGGGCATTAATGTAGCAGGTTAGGAGAATTAACGTAGCCGGTTAGGAGCATTAACGTAGCAGGTTAGGGGCATTAACGTAGCAGGTTAGGAGAATTAACGTAGCCGTTTAAGATAATTAACGTAGCAGGTTAGGTGAACTAACGTAACAGGTTAGGAGAATTAACGTAGCCGTTTAGGAGAATTAACGCAGCAGGTTAGGAGAATTAACGTAGCAGGTTAGGAGAATTAAAGTAGCAGGTTAGGAGAATTAACGTGGCAGGTTAGGAGAACTAACGTAGCAGGTTAGGAGAACTAACGTAGCAGGTTAGGAGAATTAACGTAGCCGTTTAGGTGAATTAACGTAGCAGGTTAGGAGAATTAACGTTGCCGTTTAGAGTAATTTATGCAGCAGGTTAGGAGAATTAACGCAGCATGTTAGGAGAATTAACGTAGCCGTTTAGGAGAATTAACGCAGCAGGTTAGGAGAATCAACGTAGCAGGTTAGGAGAATTAACGTAACAGGTTAGGAGAATTAACGTAGCAGGTTAGGAGAATTAACGTAGCCGTTTAGGTGAATTAACGTAGCCGGTTAGGAGAATTAACGTAGCAGGTTAGGAGAACTAACGTAGCAGGTTAGGGGCATTAACGTAGCAGGTTAGGGGCATTAACGTAGCAGGTTAGGAGAATTAACGTAGCAGGTTAGGAGAACTAACGTAGCAGGTTAGGAGAATTAACGTAGCAGGTTAGGAGAACTAACGTAACAGGTTAGGAGAATTAACGTAGCCATTTAGGTGAATTAACGTAGCCGGTTAGGAGCATTAATGTAGCAGGTTAGGAGAACTAACGTAACAGGTTAGGAGAATTAACGTAGCAGGTTAGGAGAACTAACGTAACAGGTTAGGAGAATTAACGTAGCCGTTTAGGTGAATTAACGTAGCCGGTTAGGAGCATTAATGTAGCAGGTTAGGAGTATTAATGTAGCAGGTTAGGAGAACTAATGTAGCAGGTTGGGAGAACAAATGTAGCAGGTTAGGAGCATTAATGTAGCAGGTTAGGAGCATTAATGTAGCAGGATAGGAGAATTAATGTAGCAGGTTAGGAGAACTAATGTAGCAGGTTAGGAGCATTAATGTAGCAGGTTAGGAGCATTAATGTAGCAGGTTAGGAGAATGAATGTAGCAGGTTAGGGGCATTAATGTAGCAGGTTAGGGGCATTAATGTAGCAGGTTAGGAGAACTAACGTAGCAGGTTAGGAGCATTAATGTAGCAGGTTAGGAGCATTAACGTAGCAGGTTAGGAGCATTAATGTAGCAGGTTAGGAGCATTAATGTAGCAGGTTAGGAGAATTAATGTAGCAGGTTAGGAGAATTAACGTAGCAGGTTAGGGGCATTAATGTAGCAGGTTAGGAGCATTAATGTAGCAGGTTAGGGGCATTAATGTAGCAGGTTAGGAGCATTAATGTAGCAGGTTAGGAGAATTAACGTAGCAGGTTAGGAGCATTAATGTAGCAGGTTAGGAGAATTAACGTAGCCGTTTAAGAGAATTAGCGTAGCAGGTTAGGAGCATTAATGTAGCAGGTTAGGAGAATTAACGTAGCCGTTTAGGAGAATTAACGTAGCAGGTTATGGGCATTAATGTAGCAGGTTAGGAGAACTAACGTAGCAGGTTAGGAGCATTAACGTAGCAGGTTATGATAATTAATGTAGCCGTTTATGAGAATTAACGTAGCCGTTTAGGTGAATTAATGTAGCCGTTTAGAGTAATTTATGCAGCAGATTAGGAGAATTAACGCAGCAGGTTAGGAGAATTAACGTAGCCGTTTAGGAGAATTAACGCAGCAGGTTAGGAGAATTAACATAGCAGGTTAGGAGAATTAACGTAACAGGTTAGGAGAATTAACGTAGCAGGTTAGGAGAACTAACGTAGCAGGTTAGGAGAATTGCAGCCGGTTAGGAGAATTAACGTAGCAGGTTGGGAGAACTAACGTAGCAGGTTAGGGGCATTAACGTAGCAGGTTAGGGGCATTGCGTAGCAGGTTAGGAGAATTAACGTAGCCGTTTAGGAGAATTAACGTAGCAGGTTATGGGCATTAATGTAGCAGGTTAGGAGAATTAACGTAGCCGTTTAGGAGAATTAACGTAGCAGGTTATGGGCATTAATGTAGCAGGTTAGGAGAACTAACGTAGCAGGTTAGGAGCATTAACGTAGCAGGTTATGGGCATTAATGTAGCAGGTTAGGAGCATTAATGTAGCAGGTTAGGAGAATTAACGTAGCCGTTTAGGAGAATTAACGTAGCAGGTTATGGGCATTAATGTAGCAGGTTAGGAGAATTAACGTAGCCGGTTAGGAGCATTAACGTAGCAGGTTAGGGGCATTAACGTAGCAGGTTAGGAGAATTAACGTAGCCGTTTAAGATAATTAACGTAGCAGGTTAGGTGAACTAACGTAACAGGTTAGGAGAATTAACGTAGCCGTTTAGGAGAATTAACGCAGCAGGTTAGGAGAATTAACGTAGCAGGTTAGGATAATTAAAGTAGCAGGTTAGGAGAATTAACGTGGCAGGTTAGGAGAACTAACGTAGCAGGTTAGGAGAACTAACGTAGCAGGTTAGGAGAATTAACGTAGCCGTTTAGGTGGTGCGTAGCAGGTTAGGAGAATTAACGTTGCCGTTTAGAGTAATTTATGAAGCAGGTTAGGAGAATTAACGCAGCATGTTAGGAGAATTAACGTAGCAGTTTAGAGAATTAACGCAGCAGGTTAGGAGAATGCGTAGCAGGTTAGGAGAATTAACGTAACAGGTTAGGAGAATTAACGTAGCAGGTTAGGAGAATTAACGTAGCCGTTTAGGTGAATTAACGTAGCCGGTTAGGAGAATTAACGTAGCAGGTTAGGAGAACTAACGTAGCAGGTTAGGGGCATTAACGTAGCAGGTTAGGGGCATTAACGTAGCAGGTTAGGAGAATTAACGTAGCAGGTTAGGAGAACTAACGTAGCAGGTTAGGAGAATTAACGTAGCAGGTTAGGAGAACTAACGTAACAGGTTAGGAGAATTAACGTAGCCATTTAGGTGAATTAACGTAGCCGGTTAGGAGCATTAATGTAGCAGGTTAGGAGAACTAACGTAGCAGGTTAGGAGCATTAACATAGCAGGTTAGGAGCATTAATGTAGCAGGTTAGGAGCATTAATGTAGCAGGTTAGGAGAATTAATGTAGCAGGTTAGGAGAATTAACGTAGCAGGTTAGGGGCATTAATGTAGCAGGTTAGGAGCATTAATGTAGCAGGTTAGGGGCATTAATGTAGCAGGTTAGGAGCATTAATGTAGCAGGTTAGGAGAATTAACGTAGCAGGTTAGGAGCATTAATGTAGCAGGTTAGGAGAATTAACGTAGCCGTTTAAGAGAATTAACGTAGCAGGTTAGGAGCATTAATGTAGCAGGTTAGGAGCATTAACGTAGCAGGTTAGGAGAATTAACGTAGCAGGTTAGGAGCATTAATGTAGCAGGTTAGGGGCATTAAT
Source organism: Oncorhynchus nerka (assembly GCF_034236695.1). Lineage (NCBI taxonomy): Eukaryota > Metazoa > Chordata > Actinopteri > Salmoniformes > Salmonidae > Oncorhynchus > Oncorhynchus nerka. Next base: position 16,321 of record NW_027038878.1, read on the forward strand.
GTAGCAGGTTAGGAGCATTAACGTAGCAGGTTAGGGGCATTAATGTAGCAGGTTAGGAGCATTAACGTAGCAGGTTAGGGGCATTAACGTAGCAGGTTATGGGCATTAATGTAGCAGGTTAGGAGAATTAACGTAGCCGTTTAGGAGAATTAACGTAGCAGGTTATGGGCATTAATGTAGCAGGTTAGGAGCATTAATGTAGCAGGTTAGGAGAATTAACGTAGCCGTTTAGGAGAATTAACGTAGCAGGTTATGGGCATTAATGTAGCAGGTTAGGAGAATTAACGTAGCCGGTTAGGAGCATTAACGTAGCAGGTTATGGGCATTAATGTAGCAGGTTAGGAGAATTAACGTAGCCGTTTAAGATAATTAACGTAGCAGGTTAGGTGAACTAACGTAACAGGTTAGGAGAATTAACGTAGCCGTTTAGGAGAATTAACGCAGCAGGTTAGGAGAATTAACGTAGCAGGTTAGGTGAATTAACGTGGCAGGTTAGGAGAACTAACGTAGCAGGTTAGGAGAACTAACGTAGCAGGTTAGGAGAATTAACGTAGCCGTTTAGGTGAATTAACGTAGCAGGTTAGGAGAATTAACGCAGCAGGTTAGGAGAATTAACGTAGCAGGTTAGGAGAATTAACGTAGCCGTTTAGGTGAATTAACGTAGCCGTTTAGGTGAATTAACGTAGCCGTTTAGAGTAATTTATGCAGCAGGTTAGGAGAATTAACGCAGCATGTTAGGAGAATTAACGTAGCCGTATTAACGTAGCAGGTTAGGAGTATTAACGTAGCAGGTTAGGAGAACTAACGTAGCAGGTTAGGAGCATTGAAGCAGGTTAGGAGAATTAACGTAGCCGTTTAGGAGAATTAACGCAGCAGGTTAGGAGAATTAACGTAGCAGGTTAGGAGAATTAACGTAGCAGGTTAGGTGAATTAACGTGGCAGGTTAGGAGAACTAACGTAGCAGGTTAGGAGAACTAACGTAGCAGGTTAGGAGAATTAACGTAGCCGTTTAGGTGAATTAACGTAGCAGGTTAGGAGAATTAACGCAGCAGGTTAGGAGAATTAACGTAGCAGGTTAGGAGAATTAACGTAGCCGTTTAGGTGAATTAACGTAGCCGTTTAGGTGAATTAACGTAGCCGTTTAGAGTAATTTATGCAGCAGGTTAGGAGAATTAACGCAGCATGTTAGGAGAATTAACGTAGCAGGTTAGGAGTATTAACGTAGCAGGTTAGGAGTATTAACGTAGCAGGTTAGGAGAACTAACGTAGCAGGTTAGGAGCATTAATGTAGCAGGTTAGGAGAATTAACGTAGCCGTTTAGGAGAATTAACGCAGCAGGTTAGGAGAATTAACGTAGCAGGTTAGGAGAATTAACGTAGCAGGTTAGGTGAATTAACGTGGCAGGTTAGGAGAACTAACGTAGCAGGTTAGGAGAACTAACGTAGCAGGTTAGGAGAATTAACATAGCCGTTTAGGTGAATTAACGTAGCAGGTTAGGAGAATTAACGTAGCAGGTTAGGAGAACTAACGTAGCAGGTTAGGGGCATTAACGTAGCAGGTTAGGGGCATTAACGTAGCAGGTTAGGAGAATTAACGTAGCCGTTTAGGAGAATTAACGTAGCAGGTTATGGGCATTAATGTAGCAGGTTAGGAGAATTAACGTAGCCGTTTAGGAGAATTAACGTAGCAGGTTATGGGCATTAATGTAGCAGGTTAGGAGAACTAACGTAGCAGGTTAGGAGCATTAACGTAGCAGGTTATGGGCATTAATGTAGCAGGTTAGGAGCATTAATGTAGCAGGTTAGGAGAATTAACGTAGCCGTTTAGGAGAATTAATGTAGCAGGTTATGGGCATTAATGTAGCAGGTTAGGAGAATTAACGTAGCCGGTTAGGAGCATTAACGTAGCAGGTTAGGGGCATTAATGTAGCAGGTTAGGAGAATTAACGTAGCCGTTTAAGATAATTAACGTAGCAGGTTAGGTGAACTAACGTAACAGGTTAGGAGAATTAACGTAGCCGTTTAGGAGAATTAACGCAGCAGGTTAGGAGAATTAACGTAGCAGGTTAGAAGAATTAAAGTAGCAGGTTAGGAGAATTAACGTGGCAGGTTAGGAGAACTAACGTAGCATGTTAGAAGAATTAACGTAGCCGTTTAGGAGAATTAACGCAGCAGGTTAGGAGAATCAACGTAGCAGGTTAGGAGAATTAACGTAACAGGTTAGGAGAATTAACGTAGCAGGTTAGGAGAATTAACGTAGCCGTTTAGGTGGTAACGTGGCGGTTGGAGAATTAACGTAGCAGGTTAGGAGAACTAACGTAGCAGGTTAGGGGCATTAACGTAGCAGGTTAGGGGCATTAACGTAGCAGGTTAGGAGAATTAACGCAGCAGGTTAGGAGAATTAACGTAGCAGGTTAGAAGAATTAAAGTAGCAGGTTAGGAGAATTAACGTGGCAGGTTAGGAGAACTAACGTAGCATGTTAGAAGAATTAACGTAGCCGTTTAGGAGAATTAACGCAGCAGGTTAGGAGAATCAACGTAGCAGGTTAGGAGAATTAATGTAACAGGTTAGGAGAATTAACGTAGCAGGTTAGGAGAATTAACGTAGCCGTTTAGGTGAATTAACGTAGCCGGTTAGGAGAATTAACGTAGCAGGTTAGGAGAACTAACGTAGCAGGTTAGGGGCATTAACGTAGCAGGTTAGGGGCATTAACGTAGCAGGTTAGGAGAATTAACGTAGCAGGTTAGGAGAACTAACGTAGCAGGTTAGGAGAATTAACGTAGCAGGTTAGGAGAACTAACGTAACAGGTTAGGAGAATTAAGCCATTTAGGTGAATTAAGCCATTTAGGTGAACTAACGTAACGTAGCCGGTTAGGAGCATTAATGTAGCAGGTTAGGAGAACTAACGTAACAGGTTAGGAGAATTAACGTAGCAGGTTAGGAGAACTAACGTAACAGGTTAGGAGAATTAACGTAGCCGTTTAGGTGGTGCGTAGCCGGTTAGGAGCATTAATGTAGCAGGTTAGGAGTATTAATGTAGCAGGTTAGGAGAACTAATGTAGCAGGTTGGGAGAACTAATGTAGCAGGTTAGGAGCATTAATGTAGCAGGTTAGGAGCATTAATGTAGCAGGTTAGGAGAATTAATGTAGCAGGTTAGGAGAACTAATGTAGCAGGTTAGGAGCATTAATGTAGCAGGTTAGGAGCATTAATGTAGCAGGTTAGGAGAATGAATGTAGCAGGTTAGGGGCATTAATGTAGCAGGTTAGGGGCATTAATGTAGCAGGTTAGGAGAACTAACGTAGCAGGTTAGGAGCATTAATGTAGCAGGTTAGGAGCATTAACGTAGCAGGTTAGGAGCATTAATGTAGCAGGTTAGGAGCAGTAATGTAGCAGGTTAGGAGAATTAATGTAGCAGGTTAGGAGCATTAACGTAGCAGGTTAGGGGCATTAATGTAGCAGGTTAGGAGCATTAACGTAGCAGGTTAGGGGCATTAACGTAGCAGGTTAGGAGAATTAACGTAGCAGGTTAGGAGAACTAACGTAGCAGGTTATGGGCATTAATGTAGCAGGTTAGGAGAATTAACGTAGCCGTTTAGGAGAATTAACGTAGCAGGTTATGGGCATTAATGTAGCAGGTTAGGAGTATTAATGTAGCAGGTTAGGAGAATTAACGTAGCCGTTTAGGAGAATTAACGTAGCAGGTTATGGGCATTAATGTAGCAGGTTAGGAGAATTAACGTAGCCGGTTAGGAGCATTAACGTAGCAGGTTATGGGCATTAATGTAGCAGGTTAGGAGAATTAACAGCCGTTTAAGATGATGCGTGGCAGGTTAGGTGAACTAACGTAACAGGTTAGGAGAATTAACGTAGCCGTTTAGGAGAATTAACGCAGCAGGTTAGGAGAATTAACGTAGCAGGTTAGGAGAATTAACGTAGCAGGTTAGGTGAATTAACGTGGCAGGTTAGGAGAACTAACGTAGCAGGTTAGGAGAACTAACGTAGCAGGTTAGGAGAATTAACGTAGCCGTTTAGGTGAATTAACGTAGCAGGTTAGGAGAATTAACGCAGCAGGTTAGGAGAATTAACGTAGCAGGTTAGGAGAATTAACGTAGCCGTTTAGGTGAATTAACGTAGCCGTTTAGAGTAATTTATGCAGCAGGTTAGGAGAATTAACGCAGCATGTTAGGAGAATTAACGTAGCAGGTTAGGAGTATTAACGTAGCAGGTTAGGAGTATTAACGTAGCAGGTTAGGAGAACTAACGTAGCAGGTTAGGGGCATTAACGTAGCAGGTTAGGGGCATTAACGTAGCAGGTTAGGAGAATTAACGTAGCAGGTTAGGAGAATTAACGTAGCAGGTTAGGAGAACTAACGTAACAGGTTAGGAGAATTAACGTAGCCATTTAGGTGAATTAACGTAGCCGGTTAGGAGCATTAATGTAGCAGGTTAGGAGAACTAACGTAACAGGTTAGGAGAATTAACGTAGCAGGTTAGGAGAACTAACGTAACAGGTTAGGAGAATTAACGTAGCCGTTTAGGTGAATTAACGTAGCCGGTTAGGAGCATTAATGTAGCAGGTTAGGAGTATTAATGTAGCAGGTTAGGATAACTAATGTAGCAGGTTGGGAGAACTAATGTAGCAGGTTAGGAGCATTAATGTAGCAGGTTAGGAGCATTAATGTAGCAGGTTAGGAGAATTCATGTAGCAGGTTAGGAGAACTAATGTAGCAGGTTAGGAGCATTAATGTAGCAGGTTAGGAGCATTAATGTAGCAGGTTAGGAGAATGAATGTAGCAGGTTAGGGGCATTAATGTAGCAGGTTAGGGGCATTAATGTAGCAGGTTAGGAGAACTAACGTAGCAGGTTAGGAGCATTAATGTAGCAGGTTAGGAGCATTAACGTAGCAGGTTAGGAGCATTAATGTAGCAGGTTAGGAGCATTAATGTAGCAGGTTAGGAGAATTAATGTAGCAGGTTAGGAGCATTAACGTAGCAGGTTAGGGGCATTAATGTAGCAGGTTAGGAGCATTAACGTAGCAGGTTAGGGGCATTAATGTAGCAGGTTGGGAGAGCAGGTTAGGAGAACTAACGTAGCAGGTTATGGAGCATTAATGTAGCAGGTTAGGAGAATTAACGCGAGCCGTTTAGGAGAATTAACGTAGCAGGTTATGGGCATTAATGAGCAGGTTAGGAGCATTAATGTAGCAGGTTAGGAGAATTAACGTAGCCGTTTAGGAGAATTAGCGTAGCAGGTTATGGGCATTAATGTAGCAGGTTAGGAGAATTAACGTTGCCGGTTTGGCAGGTTATGGGCATTAATGTAGCAGGTTAGGAGAATTAACGTAGCCGTTTAAGATAATTAACGTAGCAGGTTAGGTGAACTAACGTAACAGGTTAGGAGAATTAACGTAGCCGTTTAGGAGAATTAACGCAGCAGGTTAGGAGAATTAACGTAGCAGGTTAGGAGAATTAACGTAGCAGGTTAGGTGAATTAACGTGGCAGGTGGGAGAACTAACGTGCAGGTTGGAGAACTAAAGCAGGTTAGGAGAATTAAAGCCGTTTGGGTGAATTAACGTGGCAGGTTAGGAGAATTAACGAGCAGGTTAGGAGAATTAACGTAGCAGGTTAGGAGAATTAACGTAGCCGTTTAGGTGAATTAACGTAGCCGTTTAGGTGAATTAACGTAGCCGTTTAGAGTAATTTATGCAGCAGGTTAGGAGAATTAACGCAGCATGTTAGGAGAATTAACGTAGCAGGTTAGGAGTATTAACGTAGCAGGTTAGGAGTATTAACGTAGCAGGTTAGGAGAACTAACGTAGCAGGTTAGGGGCATTAACGTAGCAGGTTAGGGGCATTAACGTAGCAGGTTAGGAGAATTAACGTAGCAGGTTGGGAGAACTAACGTAGCAGGTTAGGAGAATTAACGTAGCAGGTTAGGAGAACTAACGTAACAGGTTAGGAGAATTAACGTAGCCATTTAGGTGAATTAACGTAGCCGGTTAGGAGCATTAATGTAGCAGGTTAGGAGAACTAACGTAACAGGTTAGGAGAATTAACGTAGCAGGTTAGGAGAACTAACGTAACAGGTTAGGAGAATTAACGTAGCCGTTTAGGTGAATTAACGTAGCCGGTTAGGAGCATTAATGTAGCAGGTTAGGAGTATTAATGTAGCAGGTTAGGAGAACTAATGTAGCAGGTTGGGAGAACTAATGTAGCAGGTTAGGAGCATTAATGTAGCAGGTTAGGAGCATTAATGTAGCAGGTTAGGAGAATTAATGTAGCAGGTTAGGAGAACTAATGTATCAGGTTAGGAGCATTAATGTAGCAGGTTAGGAGCATTAATGTAGCAGGTTAGGAGAACTAATGTAGCAGGTTAGGGGCATTAATTAGCAGGTTAGGGGCATTAATGTAGCAGGTTAGGAGAACTAATGTAGCAGGTTAGGAGCATTAATGTAGCAGGTTAGGAGAACAGGTTAGGAGCATTAATGTAGCAGGTTAGGAGCATTAATGTAGCAGGTTAGGAGCATTAATGAGCAGGTTAGGAGCATTAATGTAGCAGGTTAGGGGCATTAATGTAGCAGGTTAGGAGCATTAATGTAGCAGGTTAGGGCATTAACGTAGCAGGTTAGGAGAATTGGCAGGTTAGGAGAACTAACGTAGCAGGTTAGGGGCATTAATGTAGCAGGTTAGGAGCATTAACGTAGCCGTTTAGGAGAATTAGCGTAGCAGGTTATGGGCATTAATGTAGCAGGTTAGGAGCATTAATGTAGCAGGTTAGGAGACGTGGCGTTTGAATTAACGTAGCAGGTTATGGGCATTAATGTAGCAGGTTAGGAGAATTAACGTAGCCGGTTAGGAGCATTAACGGCAGGTTATGGGCATTAATGTAGCAGGTTAGGAGAATTAACGTGGCCGTTTAAGATAATTAATGTAGCAGGTTAGGTGAACTAACGTAACAGGTTAGGAGAATTAACGAGCCGTTTAGGAGAATTAACGCAGCAGGTTAGGAGAATTAACGTAGCAGGTTTTAAGTAGCAGGTTAGGTGAATTAACGTGGCAGGTTGGGAGAACTGCGTAACAGGTTAGGAGAACTAACGTAGCAGGTTAGGAGAATTAACGTAGCCGTTTAGGTGAATTAAAGCAGGTTAGCAGCAGGTTGGAGATTAACGTAGCAGGTTAGGAGAACTAACGTGGCAGGTGTTTGCCCCGTGGCCGTTTAGGTGAATTAACGTAGCCGTTTAGGTTGCAGCAGGTTAGGAGAATTAACGCAGCATGTTGGGGGTGCGTAGCAGGTTGGGAGTATTAACGTAGCAGGTTAGGAGTATTAACGTAGCAGGTTAGGAGAACTAACGTAGCAGGTTAGGAGGTAACGTAGCCGTTTAGGAGAATTTAGCAGGTTAGGAGTTAAGGCAGGTTAGGTAATGCGTGGCAGGTTAGGAGAACTAACGTAGCAGGTTAGGAGAACTAACGTAGCAGGTTAGGGGCATTAATTAACGTAGCAGGTTGGGGCATTAACGTAGCAGGTTAGGAGAATTAACGTAGCCGTTTAGGAGAATTAACGTAGCAGGTTATGGGCATTAATGTAGCAGGTTAGGAGAATTAACGTAGCCGTTTAGGATAACGTAGCAGGTTATGGGCATTAATGTAGCAGGTTAGGAGAACTAACGTGAGCAGGTTAGGAGCATTACGTAGCAGGTTATGGGCATTAATGTAGCAGGTTAGGAGCATTAATGTAGCAGGTTAGGAGAATTAACGTAGCCGTTTAGGAGAATTAACGTAGCAGGTTATGGGCATTAATGTAGCAGGTTAGGAGGCATTAACGTAGCAGGTTAGGAGCATTAACGTAGCAGGTTAGGGGCATTAATTAGCAGGTTGGGAGAATTAACGTAGCCGTTTGGGATTAATTTACGCAGCAGGTTAGGAGAATCAGCGTAACAGGTTAGGAGAATTAACATAACAGGTTAGCAGGTTAGGCGGTTAGGAGAATTAACGTAGCAGGTTAGGAGAACTAACGTAGCAGGTTAGGGGCATTAACGTAGCAGGTTAGGGGCATTAACGTAGCAGGTTAGGAGAATTAACGTAGCAGGTTAGGAGAACTAACGTAGCAGGTTAGGAGAATTAACGTAGCAGGTTAGGAGAACTAACGTAACAGGTTAGGAGAATTAACGTAGCCATTTAGGTGAATTAACGTAGCCGGTTAGGAGCATTAATGTAGCAGGTTAGGAGAACTAACGTAACAGGTTAGGAGAATTAACGTAGCAGGTTAGGAGAACTAACGTAACAGGTTAGGAGAATTAACGTAGCCGTTTAGGTGAATTAACGTAGCCGGTTAGGAGCATTAATGTAGCAGGTTAGGAGTATTAATGTAGCAGGTTAGGAGAACTAATGTAGCAGGTTGGGAGAACTAATGTAGCAGGTTAGGAACATTAATGTAGCAGGTTAGGAGCATTAATGTAGCAGGTTAGGAGAATTAATGTAGCAGGTTAGGAGAACTAATGTAGCAGGTTAGGAGCATTAATGTAGCAGGTTAGGAGCATTAATGTAGCAGGTTAGGAGAATGAATGTAGCAGGTTAGGGGCATTAATGTAGCAGGTTAGGGGCATTAATGAGCAGGTTAGGAGAACTAACGTAGCAGGTTAGGCATTAATGGAGAGGACATTAACGTGGCAGGTTAGGAGCATTAATGTAGCAGGTTAGGAGCATTAATGTAGCAGGTTAGGAGAATTAAAGCAGGTTGGGAGAATTAACGTAGCAGGTTAGGGGCATTAATGTAGCAGGTTAGGAGCATTAATAAGGCAAGGTTAGGGGGCATTAATGTGGCAGGTTGGGAGCATTAATGAGCAGGTTAGGAGAATTAATGCAGGTTAGCAGTTGGGAGAGAAGCCGTTTAAGAGAATTAACGTAGCAGGTTAAGCATTAATGTAGCAGGTTAGGAGGAGCAGGTTAGGAGAATTAACGTAGCAGGTTAGGGCATTAATGTGGCAGGTTAGGGACGTAATTAGGTTAAGCATTGCGTAGCAGGTTAGGGGCATTAATGAGCAGGTTAGGAGAATTAACGCGTGGCAGGTTAGGAGAACTAAGGTTAGGAGAACTAACGTAGCAGGTTATGGGCATTAATGTAGCAGGTTAGGAGAATTAACGTGGCCGTTTGGGAGAATTAACGAGCAGGTTAATGGGCATTAATGTAGCAGGTTAGGGCATTAATGTAGCAGGTTAGGAGAATTAACGTAGCCGTTTAGGAGAATTAACGTAGCAGGTTATGGGCATTAATGTAGCAGGTTGGAGAATTAACGTGGCGGTTAGGAGCATTAACGTAGCAGGTTATGGGCATTAATGTAGCAGGTTAGGAGAATTAACGTAGCCGTTTAAGATAATTAACGTAGCAGGTTAGGTGAACTAACGTAACAGGTTAGGAGAATTAACGTGGCCGTTTAGGAGAATTAACGCAGCAGGTTAGGAGAATTAACGTAGCAGGTTAGGAGAATTAACGTAGCAGGTGAGTTGGGTGCGTGGCAGGTTGGGAGAACTAACGTGGCAGGTTAGGAGAACTAACGTAGCAGGTTAGGAGAATTAACGTGGCCGTTTAGGTGAATTAACGTAGCAGGTTAGGAGAATTAACGCAGCAGGTTAGGAGAATTAACGTAAGGTTAGGAGAATTAACGAGCCGTTTAGGTGGTGAATTAACGAGGCAGTTTAGGTAATTTTATGGCAGGTTAGGAGAATTAGCAGCATGTTGGGAGAATTAACGTGTGGCAGGTTAGGGTATAACTTGTGGCAGGTTAGGGTATTAACGTAGCAGGTTAGGAGAACTAACGTATAGGTTAGGAGCATTAATGTAGCAGGTAGGAGAATTAACGTAGCCGTTTAGGAGAATTAGCAGGTTGGGAGAAAGAATTAACGTAGCAGGTTAGGAGGAGAATTAGGAGCAGTTAGGTGAATTAACGTGGCAGGTTAGGAGACTAATGAGCAGGTTAGGAGAACTAACGTAGCAGGTTAGGAGAATTAACGAGCCGTTTAGGTGAATTAACGTAGCAGGTTAGGAGAATTAACGCGGCAGGTTAGGAGAATTAACGTAGCAGGTTAGGAAGTGTAGCCGTTTAGGTGAATTAACGTAGCCGTTTGGGTGAATTAACGCAGCCGTTTGGAGTAATTTATGCAGCAGGTTAGGAGAATTAGCATGGCATGTTGGGAGAATTGTAGCAGGTTAGGAGTATTAACGTAAGGTTGGAGTATTAACGTAGCAGGTTAGGAGAACTAACGTGGCAGGTTAGGAGCATTAATGTAGCAGGTTAGGAGAACTAACGTGAGAGCCGTTTAGGAGCATTAATGTAGCAGGTTAGGAGAATTAACGTGGAGGTTGGGATAACGTGGCAGGTTAGGTGAATTAGCGTGGCAGGTTAGGAGAACTAACGTAGCAGGTTAGGAGAACTAACGTAGCAGGTTAGGGGCATTAATGTAGCAGGTTAGGGGCATTGCGTGGCAGGTTAGGAGAGGGTGCGTGGCGTTTAGGAGAATTAATGTAGCAGGTTATGGGTTAATGTGGCAGGTTGGAAGGTGCGTAGCCGTTTGGGAGAATTAGCATTGAGGTTATGGGCATTAATGTAGCAGGTTAGGAGAACTAACGTAGGTTAGGAACGTGCGTGGCAGGTTATGGGCATTAATGTGGCAGGTTAGGAGCATTAACAGGTTAGCAGGTTAGGAGTATTAATGTAGCAGGTTAGGAGCATTAATGTTAGCACGTGCGTAGGTTAGGGGCATTAATGTAGCAGGTTAGGAGAATTAACGTAGCCGTTTAAGATAATTAACGAGCAGGTTAGGTGAACTGTAACAGGTTAGGAGAATTAACGTAGCAGTTTAGGAGAATTAATGCAGGTTAGGAGAATTAACGTAGCAGGTTAGGAGAATTAAAGTAGCAGGTTAGGAGAATTAACGTGGCAGGTTAGGAGAACTAACGTAGCATTAGGAGAACTAACGTAGCAGGTTAGGAGAATTAACGTAGCCGTTTAGGGTGAATTAACGTGGCCGGTTAGGGCATTAATGTAGCAGGTTAGAGAACTAACGTAACAGGTTAGGAGAATTAACGTAGCAGGTTAGAGAACTAACGTAACAGGTTAGAGAATTAACGAGCGTTTGGGTGAATTAACGTAGCCGGTTAGGAGCATTAATGTAGCAGGGTTAGGAGTATTAATGTAGCAGGTTAGGAGAACTAATGTAGCATGGGAGAACTAATGTTAGTTAGGAGCATTAATGTAGCAGGTTAGGAGAACTAAATTAATAGGAGAATTAATGCAGGTTAGAGAACTAATGTAGCAGGTTAGGAGCATTAATGTAGCAGGTTAGGAGCATTAATGTAGCAGGTTAGGAGAATGAATGTAGCAGGTTAGGGGCATTAATGTAGCAGGTTAGGAGAATTAACGTAGCCGTTTAAGAGAATTAACGTAGCAGGTTAGGAGCATTAATGTAGCAGGTTAGGAGCATTAACGTAGCAGGTTAGGAGAATTAACGTAGCAGGTTAGGAGCATTAATGTAGCAGGTTAGGGGCATTAATGTAGCAGGTTAGGAGCATTAACGTAGCAGGTTAGGGGCATTAATGTAGCAGGTTAGGAGCATTAACGTAGCAGGTTAGGGGCATTAACGTAGCAGGTTAGGAGAATTAATGTAGCAGGTTAGGAGAATTAATGTAGCAGGTTAGGAGAATTAACGTAGCAGGTTAGGGGCATTAATGTAGCAGGTTAGGAGCATTAATGTAGCAGGTTAGGGGCATTAATGTAGCAGGTTAGGAGCATTAATGTAGCAGGTTAGGAGAATTAACGTAGCAGGTTAGGAGCATTAATGTAGCAGGTTAGGAGAATTAACGTAGCCGTTTAAGAGAATTAACGTAGCAGGTTAGGAGCATTAATGTAGCAGGTTAGGAGCATTAACGTAGCAGGTTAGGAGAATTAACGTAGCAGGTTAGGAGCATTAATGTAGCAGGTTAGGGGCATTAATGTAGCAGGTTAGGAGCATTAACGTAGCAGGTTAGGGGCATTAATGTAGCAGGTTAGGAGCATTAACGTAGCAGGTTAGGGGCATTAACGTAGCAGGTTAGGAGAATTAACGTAGCAGGTTAGAGGCATTAACGTAGCAGGTTAGGGGCATTAACGTAGCAGGTTAGGAGAATTAACGTAGCCGTTTAGGAGAATTAACGTAGCAGGTTATGGGCATTAATGTAGCAGGTTAGGAGAATTAACGTTAGCCGTTTAGGAGAATTAACGTAGCAGGTTATGGGCATTAATGTAGCAGGTTAGGAGAACTAACGTAGCAGGTTAGGAGCATTAACGTAGCAGGTTATGGGCATTAATGTAGCAGGTTAGGAGCATTAATGTAGCAGGTTAGGAGAATTAACGTAGCCGTTTAGGATAATTAACGTAGCAGGTTATGGGCATTAATGTAGCAGGTTAGGAGAATCAACGTAGCCGGTTAGGAGCATTAACGTAGCAGGTTAGGGGCATTAATGTAGCAGGTTAGGAGAATTAACGTAGCCGTTTAAGATAATTAACGTAGCAGGTTAGGTGAACTAACGTAACAGGTTAGGAGAATTAACGTAGCCGTTTAGGAGAATTAACGCAGCAGGTTAGAGAATTAACGTAGCAGGTTAGGAGAATTAACGCAGCAGGTTAGGAGAATTAACGTGGCAGGTTAGGAGAACTAACGAGCAGGTTAGGAGAACTAACGTAGCAGGTTAGGAGAATTAACGTAGCCGTTTAGGTGAATTAACGTAGCAGGTTAGGAGAATTAACGTTGCCGTTTAGAGTAATTTATGCAAGGTTAGGAGTAGCAGCATGTTAGGAGAATTAACGTAGCCGTTTAGGAGAATTAACGCAGGTTAGGAGAATCAACGTAGCAGGTTAGGAGAATTAACGAACAGGTTAGGAGAATTAACGTAGCAGGTTAGGAGAATTAACGTAGGCCGTTTAGGTGAGAATTAACGAGCAGGCCAGGAGAATTAACGTAGCAGGTTAGGAGAACTAACGAGCAGGTTAACGTAGCAGGTTAGGAGAACTAACGCAGGTTAACGTAGCAGGTTAGGGGCCAATTAACGTTAGCAGGCCATTTAGGTGAATTAACGTAGCAGGCATTAATGTCGCAGGGGAGAACTAACGTAACAGGTTAGGAGAATTAACGAGCAGGTTAGGAGAACTAACGTAACAGGTTAGGAGAATTAACGTAGCCGTTTAGGTGGTCGATTAGGAGCATTAATGTAGCCGGTTAGGAGCATTAATGTAGCAGGTTAGGAGAACTAATGTAGCAGGTTAGGAGAACTAATGTAGCAGGTTAGAGCATTAATGTAGCAGGTTAGGAGCACTAATGTAGCAGGTTAGGAGAATTAACAGGTTAGGAGAACTAATGTTTAGGTTGAATTAACGTAGCCGGTTAGGAGCATTAATGTAGCAGGTTAGGAGAATTAATGTAGCCGTTAGGAGAACTAATGCAGGTTAGGAGAACTAATGTAGCAGGTTGGGGAGAACTAATGTAGCAGGTTAGGAGCATTAATGTAGCAGGTTAGGAGAATTAACGTAGCAGGTTAGGAGAATTAATGTAGCAGGTTAGGAGCATTAACGTAGCAGGTTAGGAGAATTAACGTAGCAGGTTAGGTGAATTAACAGCAGGTTAGGAGAATTAACGTAGCAGGTTAGGAGCGGTTAGAGTAATTTATGTAGCAGGTTAGGAGAATTAACGCATGTTAGGAGAATTAACAGCCGTTTAGAGGTAGCAGGTTAGGAGAATCAACGCAGCAGGTTAGGAGAATTAACGTAACAGGTTAGGAGAATTAACGTAGCAGGTTAGAGAATTAACGAAGCCGTTTAGGTGAATTGTAGCAGGTTAGGAGAATTAATGTAGCAGGTTAGAGAATTAACGTAGCAGGTTAGGAGCAGGTTAATGTAGCAGGTTAGGAGAATTAATGTAGCAGGTTGGGAGAACTAACGTAGCAGGTTAGGAGAATTAATGGCAGGTTAGAGAACTAACGTAGCAGGTTAGGAGAATTAACGTAGCAGGTTAGAGAATTAACGAAGCAGGTTAGGAGCATTAATGTAGCAGGTTAGGAGAATTAACGTAGCAGGTTAGGAGAATTAATGTAGCAGGTTAGGAGAACTAATGTAGCAGGTTAGGAGCATTAATGTAGCAGTTTAGGAGAATTAACGTAGCAGGTTAGGAGCATTAATGTAGCAGGTTAGGAGAATTAATGTAGCAGGTTAGGAGCATTAATGTAGCAGGTTAGGAGCATTAATGTAGCAGGTTAGGAGCATTAATGTAGCAGGTTAGGAGCATTAATGTAGCAGGTTAGGCATTAATGTAGCAGGTTAGAGAACTAACGAGGCAGGTTAGGAGCATTAATGTAGCAGGTTAGAGTATTAATGTAGCAGGTTAGGAGAATTAATGTGTAGCAGGTTAGGGGCATTAATGTAGCAGGTTAGGGGCATTAATGTAGCAGGTTAGGAGAGAATGGCAGGTTACGAGCAAATGTAGCAGGTTAGGAGCATTAACGTAGCAGGTTAGGAGCATTAATGTAGCAGGTTAGGAGAATTAACAGGTTAGGAGTAGCAGGTTAGGGCATTAATGTAGGCAGGTTAGGGCATTAATGTAGCAGGGGTAGGAGAATTAACGTGGCAGGGGAATTAACGAAAGCAGGTTAGGAGAACTAGTGTTTAACGTAGCAGGTTAGGGAGCATTAATGTAGCAGTTTAGGAGAAGTAGCAGGTTAGGCATTAATGTAGCAGGTTAGAGAATTAGCCGAGAGAATTAACGAGCAGGTTAGGAGCATTAATGTAGCAGGTTAGGAGAGCAGGTTAGAGAAATTAACGTAGCCGTTTAGAGAATTGTAGCAGGTTAGGAGAATTAATGTAGCCGGTTAGGAGAATTAACGTAGCAGGTTAGGGAGAATTAATGCAGCAGGTTAGAGAATTAACGTAGCGTTATGAGAATTAACGTAGCAGGTTAGGAGAATTAACGTAGCAGGTTAGGAGAACTAACGTAGCAGGTTAGGAGAATTAACGTAGCAGGTTAGGAGTATTAACGTAGCAGGTTAGGAGAACTAACGTAGCAGGTTAGGAGCATTAATGTAGCAGGTTAGGAGAATTAACGTAGCCGTTTAGAGTTAACGGAGAATTAATGTAGCAGGTTAGGAGAATTAACGTAGCAGAGTTAACGTGCCAAGCAGGGTTATGGGCATTAATGTAGCAGGTTAGGAGAATTAACGTAGCAGGTTAGGAAATTAACGTAGCAGGTTAGAGAATTAACGTGGCAGGTTAGGGGAATTAAACGTAGCAGGTTAGGAGAATTAACGTAGCAGGTTAGAGAACTAATGTAGCAGGTTATGGGCATTAATGTAGCAGGTTAGGAGAATTAACGTAGCCGTTTAGGATAATTAACTTAGCAGGTTGTTTATTACCAATAACAGTTGGGGAGAATTAACGAGCATGTTAGGAGAATTAACGCAGCAGGTTAGGAGAATTAACGAGCAGGTTAGGAGAATTAACGTAGCAGGTTAACGTGGCAGGTTGAGAGTTAGGGCATTAATGCGTAGCAGGTTAGGGCAGAACTAACGTAGCAGGTTAGGAGAATTTAGCAGGTTAGGAGAATTAACGTAGCAGGTTAGGAGAATTAACGTAGCCGTTTAGGTGAATTAACGTAGCCGTTTAGGTGAATTAACGTAGCCGTTTAGAGTAATTTATGCAGCAGGTTAGGAGAATTAACGCAGCATGTTAGGAGAATTAACGTAGCCGTTTAGGAGAATTAACGCAGCAGGTTAGGAGAATCAACGTAGCAGGTTAGGAGAATGAACGTAGCCGGTTAGGAGAATTAACGTAGCAGGTTAAGAGAACTAACGTAGCAGGTTAGGGGCATTAACGTAGCAGGTTAGGTGATTTAACGTAGCAGGTTAGGAGAATTAACGTAGCAGGTTAGGAGAACTAACGTAACAGGTTAGGAGAATTAACGTAGCCGTTTAGGTGAATTAACGTAGCCGGTTAGGAGCATTAATGTAGCAGGTTAGGAGAACTAACGTAACAGGTTAGGAGAATTAACGTAGCAGGTTAGGAGAACTAACGTAACAGGTTAGGAGAATTAACGTAGCCGTTTAGGTGAATTAACGTAGCCGGTTAGGAGCATTAATGTAGCAGGTTAGGAGTATTAATGTAGCAGGTTAGGAGAATTAATGTAGCAGGTTAGGAGAACTAATGTAGCAGGTTAGGAGAATTAATGTAGCAGGTTAGGATAATTAACGTAGCAGATTAGGAGAACTAATGTAGCAGGTTAGAGAACTAATGTAAAGCAGGTTAGAGCATTAATGTAGCAGGTTAGGAGCATTAATGTAGCAGGTTAGGAGAATTAATGTAGCAGGTTAGGAGAACTAATGTAGCAGGTTAGGAGCATTAATGTAGCAGGTTAGGAGCATTAATGTAGCAGGTTAGGAGAATGAATGTAGCAGGTTAGGAGCATTAATGTAGCAGGTTAGGAGCATTAACGTAGCGGGTTAGGAACATTAATGTAGCAGGTTAGGAGCATTAATGTAGCAGGTTAGGAGAATTAATGTAGCAGGTTAGGGGCATTAATGTAGCAGGTTAGGGGCATTAATGTAGCAGGTTAGGAGAATTAACGTGGCAGGTTAGGAGAATTAACGTAGCAGGTTAGGGGCATTAATGTAGCAGGTTAGGAGCATTAATGTAGCAGGTTAGGAGAATTAACGTAGCAGGTTAGGAGCATTAATGTAGCAGGTTAGGAGAATTAACGTAGCCGTTTAAGAGAATTAACGTAGCAGGTTAGGAGCATAAATGTAGCAGGTTAGGAGCATTAACGTAGCAGGTTAGGAGAATTAACGTAGCAGGTTAGGAGCATAAATGTAGCAGGTTAGGAGCATTAACGTAGCAGGTTAGGAGCATTAACGTAGCAGGTTAGGGGCATTAATGTAGCAGGTTAGGAGCATTAACGTAGCAGGTTAGGGGCATTAACGTAGCAGGTTAGGAGAATTAACGTAGCAGGTTAGGAGAACTAACGTAGCAGGTTAGGAGTATTAACGTAGCAGGTTAGGAGTATTAACGTAGCAGGTTAGGAGAACTAACGTAGCAGGTTAGGAGCATTAATGTAGCAGGTTAGGAGAATTAACGTAGCCGTTTAGGAGAATTAACGTAGCAGGTTATGGGCATTAATGTAGCAGGTTAGGAGAATTAACGTAGCCGTTTATGAGAATTAACGTAGCAGGTTATGGGCATTAATGTAGCAGGTTAGGAGAACTAACGTAGCAGGTTAGGAACATTAACGTAGCAGGTTATGGGCATTAATGTAGCAGGTTAGGAGCATTAATGTAGCAGGTTAGAGAATTAATGTAACTAATGCAGTTAGGAGAATTAACGAGCAGGTTGCGGGGCATTAATGTAGCAGGTTAGGAGAATTAACGTAGCCGGTTAGGAGCATTAACGTAGCAGGTTATGGGCATTAATGTAGCAGGTTAGGAGAATTAACGTAGCCGTTTAAGATAATTAACGTAGCAGGTTAGGTGAAGTAACGTAACAGGTTAGGAGAATTAACGTAACAGGTTAGGAGAATTAACGCAGCAGGTTAGGAGAATTAACGTAGCAGGTTAGGAGAATTAACGTAGCAGGTTAGGTGAATTAACGTGGCAGGTTAGGAGAATTAACGTAGCAGGTTAGGGGCATTAATGTAGCAGGTTAGGCATTAATGTAGCCGTTTAGGTGAATTAACGTAGCAGGTTAGGAGAATTAACGAGCAGGTTAGGAGAATTAATGAGCAGGTTAGGAGAATTAACGTAGCAGGTTAGGTGAATTAACGAGTCAGTTTAGGTGAATTAACGTAGCGTTAGGTAATTTATGCAGCAGGTTAGGAGAATTAACGAGCATGTTAGGAGAATTAACGTAGCCCGTAGGAGAATTAACGCAGCAGGTTAGCCAGAGAATCAACGTAGCAGGTTAGGAGAATTAACGTAACAGGTTAGAGAATTAACGTAGCAGGTTAGAGAATTAATGTAGCAGGTTAGGTGAATTAACGAGCCAGGTTAGGATAATTAACGTAGCAGGTTAGAGAACTAACGTAGCAGGTTAGGGCATTAACGTAGCAGAATAGGGCATTAACATAGCAGGTTAGGAGAATTAACGGCAGGTTAGGAGAACTAACGTAGCAGGTTAGGAGAATTAACGTAGCAGGTTAGGAGAACTAACGTAACAGGTTAGGAGAATTAACGTAGCCATTTAGGTGAATTAACGTAGCCGGTTAGGAGCATTAATGTAGCAGGTTAGGAGAACTAACGTAACAGGTTAGGAGAATTAACATAGCAGGTTAGGAGAACTAACGTAACAGGTTAGGAGAATTAACGTAGCCGTTTAGGTGAATTAACAGGTTAGGAGCATTAATGTAGCAGGTTAGGAATATTAATGTAGCAGGTTAGGAGAATTAATGTAGCAGGTTAGGAGAACTAATGTAGCAGGTTAGGAGAATTAATGTAGCAGGTTAGGATAATTAATGTAGCAGGTTAGGAGAACTAATGTAGCAGGTTAGGAGAACTAATGTAGCAGGTTAGGAGCATTAATGTAGCAGGTTAGGAGCATTAATGTAGCAGGTTAGGAGAATTAATGTTGCAGGTTAGGAGAACTAATGTAGCAGGTTAGGAGCATTAATGTAGCAGGTTAGGAGAATTAATGTAGCAGGTTAGGGGCATTAATGTAGCAGGTTAGGAGAACTAACGTAGCAGGTTAGGAGCATTAATGTAGCAGGTTAGGAGCATTAACGTAGCAGGTTAGGAGCATTAATGTAGCAGGTTAGGAGCATTAATGTAGCAGGTTAGGAGAATTAATGTAGCAGGTTAGGGCATTAATGTAGCAGGTTAGGGCATTAATGTAGCAGGTTAGGAGAATTAACGTGGCAGGTTAGGAGAATTAACGTATAAAATAGCAGGTTAGGAGCATTAATGTAGCAGGTTAGAGCATTAATGTAGCAGGTTAGAGCATTAATGTAGCAGGTTAGGAGAATTAATGTAGCAGGTTAGGGAGAACTAATGTAGCAGGTTAGGAGCATTAATGTAGCAGGTTAGAGAATTAATGTAGCAGGTTAGGGCATTAATGTAGCAGGTTAGAGAACTAACGTAAAGCAGGTTAGAGAACTAACGTACTAATGTAGCAGGTTAGGGGCATTAACGTGAGTAGGTTAGGAGCATTAATGTAGCAGGTTTGTAGCATTAATGTAGCAGGTTAGGAGAATTAATGTAGCAGGTTAGGCATTAATGTAGCAGGTTAGGGCATTAATGTAGCAGGTTAGAGAATTAACGTGGCAGGTTAGAGAATTAACGTAGTTAGGTTAGGGGATTAATGTAGCAGGTTAGGAGCATTAATGTAGCAGGTTAGGGGCATTAATGTAGCAGGTTAGGGAGCATTAATGTAGCAGGTTAGGAGAATTAACGTATGTCAGGTTAGAGCATTAATGTAGCAGGTTAGAGAATTAACGAGCCGTTTAAGAGAATTAACGAGTTAAGTGTTAGATACTAATGTAGCAGGTTATTAGAGTATTAACATAGCAGGTTAGGGGCATTAATGTAGCAGTTTAGAGCATTAACGTAGCAGGTTAGAGAATTAACGTAGCAGGTTAGGAGAACTAATGTAGCAGGTTAGGCATTAATGTAGCAGGTTAGGAGCATTAACGTAGCAGGTTAGAGAATTAACGTGAGCAGGTTAGGAGCATTAATGTAGCAGGTTAGGGCATTAATGTAGCAGGTTAGAGCATAACGAGCAGGTTAGGGCATTAAAGTAGCAGGTTAGAGCATTAATGTAGCAGGTTAGGGGAATTAATGTAGCAGGTTAGTAGCATTAATGTAGCAGGTTAGGAGCATTAATGTAGCAGGTTAGGAGCATTAATGTAGCAGGTTAGGGGCATTAATGTAGCAGAATAGGGGCATTAACATAGCAGGTTAGGAGAATTAACGTAGCAGGTTAGAGAACTAACGTAGCAGGTTAGAGAATTAACGTAGCAGGTTAGAGAACTAACGTAACAGGTTAGGAGAATTAATGTAGCATTTAGGTGAATTAACGTAGGTTAGAGCATTAATGTAGCAGGTTAGAGAACTAACGTAACAGGTTAGGAGAATTAACATAGCAGGTTAGGAGAACTAACGTAACAGGTTAGGAGAATTAACGTAGCCGTTTAGGTGAATTAACGTAGCCGGTTAGGAGCATTAATGTAGCAGGTTAGGAATATTAATGTAGCAGGTTAGGAGAATTAATGTAGCAGGTTAGGAGAACTAATGTAGCAGGTTAGGAGAATTAATGTAGCAGGTTAGGATAATTAATGTAGCAGGTTAGGAGAACTAATGTAGCAGGTTAGGAGAACTAATGTAGCAGGTTAGGAGCATTAATGTAGCAGGTTAGGAGCATTAATGTAGCAGGTTAGGAGAATTAATGTAGCAGGTTAGGAGAACTAATGTAGCAGGTTAGGAGCATTAATGTAGCAGGTTAGGAGAATTAATGTAGCAGGTTAGGGGCATTAATGTAGCAGGTTAGGAGAACTAACGTAGCAGGTTAGGAGCATTAATGTAGCAGGTTAGGAGCATTAACGCAGTTAGAGTTAGGAGCATTAATGTAGCAGGTTAGGAGCATTAATGTAGCAGGTTAGAGAATTAATGTAGCAGGTTAGGGGCATTAATGTAGCAGGTTAGGGGCATTAATAGCAGGTTAGAGAATTAACGGGCAGGTTAGAGAATTAACGTAGCAGGTTAGGGCATTAATGTAGCAGGTTAGGAGCATTAATGTAGCAGGTTAGGGCATTAATGTAGCAGGTTAGGAGCATTAATGTAGCAGGTTAGAGAATTAACGAGCAGGTTAGAGCATTAATGTAGCAGGTTAGGAGAATTAACGTAGTTATTAAGAGAATTAACGTAGCAGGTTAGGAGCATTAATGTAGCAGGCATTAGAGTATTAACATAGCAGGTTAGGGCATTAATGTAGCAGTTTAGGAGCATTAACGTAGCAGGTTAGGAGAATTAACGAGCAGGTTAGAGCATTAATGTAGCAGGTTAGGGGCATTAATGTAGCAGGTTAGAGCATTAACGTAGCAGGTTAGGAGAATTAACGTAGCAGGTTAGGAGCATTAATGTAGCAGGTTAGGGGCAATAATGTAGCAGGTTGTTAATTAACGAGCAGGTTAGGGCATTAGCAGGAGAATTAACGTAGCAGGTTAGGGAATTAATGTAGCAGGTTAGGAGCATTAATGTAGCAGGTTAGAGTATTAACTAATGTAGCAGGTTAGAGCATTAATGTAGCAGGTTAGGGGAATTAATGTAAGCAGGTTAGGGCATTAATGTAGCAGGTTATGGGCATTAATGTAGCAGGTTAGGAGCATTAATGTAGCAGGTTAGGGCATTAATGTAGCAGGTTAGGAGCATTAATGTAGAGGTTAGGAGCATTAATGTAGCAGGTTAGAGCATTAATGTAGCAGGTTAGCATTAATGTAGCAGGTTAGGGAGCATTAATGTAGCAGGTTAGAGCATTAATGTAGCAGGTTAGGAGCATTAATGTAGCAGGTTAGGGGCATTAATGTAGCAGGTTAGGGGCATTAATGTAGCAGGTTAGGGGCATTGTTGGGGAGAAGTCAACTACATATAGTTGAACATCATTTAACTACATGTTGCAGTAGCTTGGTGGTAGTTGAACTACTTGTAGTATTTTCAGTAGCTAATAGCTTTTTAGCCATGTAGCGGTGTAGCTAACTACTGGAATTACACACTACTCTTTCTTTTCCTACATCAAACCTGCCAGAAACGTTTTTGTGTTTAATTAAAAGGCAAATTTAACATTCTGTTTAACATATGCAATTTTTAGTCTAATGGCATTTCAGATGTATTTGATAATTTACCACCAAGTAGTTTGGATGTTTTAACTTTAGTAAACTATATTTTTTATTAAGCGAAAATGCTCTCCTAACCTGCTACGAAAATCACTTCCGGTTGTAGCTGTATCGAAGTGGTGTGAAAAGAGTGTGTCCCTTCTTTTTAAAGTTTCTGCTCTGGGTCGAAATTCACGTCATAGGAAGGAATTCCGCTCGACCACGCCCACAAATTAGGGGAAGGCGAACATTCTTTCCTGTTGACCACCATTGTTAAAGTGCCAACTTCGCCGTAGATTTTTTTGTTGGGAGGTGGAGAGACAGAAAGAGGCAGAGAGAAGAAAGAGAGGACACATTCATGTGTCGAGCCTCTAGTGAGCTGACTGCTGGGGAATGGGTGTGGATTGCTGCCAGATGCATATATGTAATCCTTATGTTCCCTTGGGCGCCAGGCGAGAGGCGGAAGGGGGTGGGGGACAGAGGCCATGTCAGGACACGCTGCTGGTGCTCTGAGACCCCTCCCTCTCCTCTCTTCTCTTCTCATCCTCCCCCTCTCCCCCCTCCTCCCTCCCCCTCTCCTCCCCTCCTCCTCCCCTCTCCTCCCTCCCTCTCCCCCCTCTCCTCCCTCCCCTCTCCTCCCCGTCCTCCCTCCCTCCTCCCTCTCCCTCCCTCCCTCCCTCTCCCTCTCCTCCCTCTCCTCCCTCTCCCCTCCCTCCCCTCTCCCCCCTCTCCTCCCTCCCCTCTCCCTCCCCTGTCCTCCCTCCCCTCTCCCCTGTCCTCCCTCCCCTCTCCTCCCCTGTCCTCCCTCCCTCTGCCCTCTCCTCCCCTCTCCTCCCTCCCCCTCTCCTCCCTCCCCTCTCCCCCCTCCCTCCCCCTCTCCTCCCCTCCCCTCTCCTCCCTCCCCTCTCTCCCCTCTCCTCCCTCCTCTCCTCCCCTGTCCTCCCTCCCTCTCTCCCTCTCCTCCCTCCCCTCCCCCTCTCCTCCTCCCCCTCTCCCCTCTCCTCCCTCCCCTCTCTCCCCTCTCCTCCCTCCCCTCCCTCCCCTGTCCTCCCTACCCTCCCCCTGTCCTCCCTCCCCCTCCTCCCCGTCCTCCCTCCCCTCTCCCCTCTCCTCCCCTCTCCCTCCCTCCCTCCTCCTCCCTCTCCTCCCTCCCCTCTCCCCTCTCCTCCCTCTCCTCCTCCCCCTCCTCCCCTGTCCTCCCTCCCTCCCCTCTCCCCCTCTCCTCCCTCCCCTCCTCCTCCCTCCCCCTCTCCCCCCCTCTCCTCCCTCCCTCTCCCCCCTCCTCCCCTCCTCCCTCCCTCTCCTCCCTGTCCTCCCTCCCCCTCCCTCTCCCCCTCTCCTCCCTCTCCCTCCTCCCCCTCCCCTCTCCTCCCTCCCCTCTCCTCCCCTGTCCTCCCTCCCTCCTCTCCCCCTCTCCTCCCTCCCCTCTCCCCTCCTCCCCTCCCTGTCCTCCCCTCCCTCTCCTCCCTCCCCTCTCCTCCCCTGTCCTCCCCCTCTCTCCTCCCTCCCCTCCCCCTCTCCTCCCTCCCCTCTCCCCCCTCTCCTCCCTCCCCTCTCCTCCCTTCCTCTCCTCCCTCCCCCCTGTCCTCCCTCCCCCTCTCCCCCTCCTCCCTCCCTCCCCTCCCCTGTCCTCCCTCCCTCCTCCCTCCCCTCTCCCCCTCCCCCTCCCTCACCTCTCCTCCCTCCCCCTCCTCCCCCATCTCTTGCCTCTCATCCCTCTTCTCTCCTCCTCTCCCTCACCCTTCCCCTCTTTCCTCTCCTCACTTCTCCACTCCTCCTCCTCTTTCCTCTCCTTTCCTCCCACTCCCCTCCCTCCTCCACCATCCCCTCATCTCTTCTCCTCCACCATCCCCTCATCTCCTCTCCTCCACCATCCCTCATCTCCTCTCTCCTACCTAGTTTTCCACTATTTGCTTTTGCCAGTTACTAGTTCATGGTTTGTCTCTCTCATACATAAAGACCCTGAGTTGTATTAACAAGAATTAATATACACTTAGTGCTGTTTCCATGACATAGACTGACCAGGTGAATCCAGGTGAAAGCTATGATCCCTTCAAAAAAATCCACTTCAGTCAGTGTAAAGGAGGTTTTAAGAAAGATTTTTAAGCCTGCCATTCAGAGGGTGAATGGGCAAGACAAAAGATTTAAGTGCTTTTGAACGGGGTGTGGCAGTATCAAGAATGGCCTACCACCCAAAGGACATCCAGCCAATTTTGACACAACTGTGGGAAGCATTGGAGTCAACATGGCCCAGCATCCCTGTGAACGCTTTCAACACCTAGTAGAGTCCATGCCCCGACAAATTGAGATGTTCTGAGTTGGGGATGGGTAACTCAATACTAGTATTAGTAGTTATACAGTATGGCACATCTGTTGTGCATTGGTAGTATACAGTATAGCACATCAGTTGTGCATTGGTAGTATACAGTATAGCACATTTGTTGTGCATTGGTAGTATACAGTATAGCACATCTGTTGTGCATTGGTAGTATATTGTGTATAGCACATCTGTTGTGCATTGGTATACAGTATAGCACATCTGTTGTGCATTGGTAGTATACAGTATAGCACATCAGTTGTGCACTGGTAGTATACAGTATAGCACATCTGCTGTATTCTACAGCTGTCATTATATCATATTATGTCTCTGAAAGCTGTCCACACAAAGAGGAAGTTGAGCAGGCCTCACCTCCAGGAGCAATACGTAACTGAACGAAGCATACT